>NC_056742.1:109912008-109962008 GCF_019279795.1 Protopterus annectens | reverse complement strand
ACCAACATAAGCAGAGAGCACTTCATCATGTATAAAACTAAATCAGAACCCCTATCAACCTAAACCTAAAGCTCACCAATCTTATGGAAGAGTAAGATAAAACAAATCGATCTACAAAGCAAAAAGTGTAATCTAGAATTGCAGATTGAAGGTTCATCAATTTCCAAGTACTAGAAAGTGAAGGTATCTCAGTATTCTATGTCTTGTGTTAAAGCTGTGCAAAAGGACACTGCAGATTTTTATAAAGCTTTTAGCATTCATTATTGAAATGCTCCTCAAATAAAATATGTGAAAGAATAACCTCCAGATAGGCAATGTTCTGATCTTATCGCTTAATATGACAGCTATGAAGGTGCAGTCTTTAACTCATTCATGCCAATGGAGCTCTGGAGGCTTGTTCTCTTAACTTCCAATGATTTCAACCTGAGCTTTTTGATAAGATCAGTTATCTCTTCAGATTTCAAAACAATGTTCTTATCTCCAGAGCCATAAAGGTTACTAAAGAAACGCACATTGCACACTGTTCAACATACGTCTTTACTGTGATGTTCATCAGGTTTAAGGTCTTAAACTGGATGTTATAAGTTATAATAAATACAGTAAATATTATTTTTTTAATATCTTATAAACAACTTATAAGCTATGCATATACTGTCAGCAGCATTTTTTTACTTTGCTTGTTTAGATGTTTAGAGAAAATATGAAGATTACAACAACATAAATAAACAGTATATAAACAAGTAACATTTCTTTAGCAACACTTGACAGAAGTCAAATATCAGTGCAGTTGTGTTAACCACTGTGCAAATCTTAAGACAAAATCTTTCAGTAACTTGTATACAGCATGGCTTTGAAATTAATGACACAAACATGAAAAGGCTATATTATATGCCTGCTGGTATCAGTAGGATACAGCAACAAAAACACCAGGAGATGTCAGTAGGGTGTTGGACCAACAGCCCTTGTATGATGTTTCTTTTGAATCTTCTTTGTAATATGTGGTTAGGAAATTACGTGATGGAATAATGTTGAACTCTTAGTGTAATTACAGTTATCAAACAGTATGAAGAAAAGAAAACATGTATTTCTAGTTATGAAGTGATATTCTGACCACTGAAGACATTAAACTTGAATAATTCTTAAGATGTTTTGACTGGAGAGTGGGAAGGGATTTATCAATTTGAAGACTGAGCATTAAAATAGTTTTTCATTTACCTATTTTTTTTAATTGATTCTGGACATCCTTCCCACTAAATACAGTCACTTCCTTCCTAAAAAGTCTTCTGTAACCAACTTAAAACATTTGAATATGAATCCTCCTGAAAGTTATATACAATAGGTGGTGTAAAGTTAAACCTACTCCACGCCCTCCAGGTTGTTATTTTCTTCATGTAACACTCATATTCATACTGTCTATAACATCTCCCCCCAACCCAGTGCCTTCTTATCTTTTGCACCGTCACTTCACTCTACTTTACCGTTTCATTGAATTTTCCATCCCCTCTGCCTTACACCTGTACACCTCATTGTATATCCTGTGTATAGTGAATATTTACTTTGTATGTTGCATTTTCTGCAAGTTATGTAACTTGTCTTACAGTTTAAATGCTGACAGTTGATTTTTTAGTTAGATATTTTTCAATCATAGTTGTGTGTTTAGTTGTAATGCTGATTGATTGCTTGTAAAGCATTCTTAACTGTTCGTTAATAAGCACACATCTATTTGGAAATGTTAATTTTTGTTGTTTTCTGTCAATTGTGTTCTCCCATGTAAGGCCGGAAAATGGACCACTGGGATTAATGTTCTACCTTAGTTAACAAATGAAAATAGATAAGTAGATTGCTAAATAGATAAACAGACAGACAGACTGATAGAGATGCAGACAGTGGAATGCAGCATTTTTTGGCACAGCCTCAATAGTGTTATTTTTGTGGGGCAATGGGACTGTTCTAGGGCCCGAGACAGGAATCCATTTGGGTCCCTTGTGCCAGAAAGAAGCAGGACAGTTTGGCCCCGGATGATTCGACCCCGGACGATTTGACCCCAGTGCAATTATATACACTTTCATGTTTAAACTTACATTTATTGCCTATGGGAATAGTTAGTGGACAGTTTGACCACAGACTATTTCACCCAGTTATATAAAAAAAATATTTTAAGTTTTATAAAATGTATTTATTTATTTGACATTTAACTGGCTTAGTCTGGCTGGGTAGCATGCCCTTTTTCAGCAGAGACCTGAGGAGAAAAGCTCCATTACAAAAAGGTTAGAAATACAGAGAGCATTACACAATTGGAGGAATAACGTTTTTGCCTTATACATGGCTAGAATCAAAATCATCATACAATATTTGAGAAATACATAGTTAAAACGTAGCAACATAAAACAATAAATATATCGACATGGATTAAAGAGATGTCATGGCACACAGAAATCAGGTTAAGAGTCCTCTCATTATTATTAGGTTAAAAAAGTAAGCCTAGAGAAAAAATAAAGAAAATACATAAATCAAGATACATTTGTTCTTGAGGAGTAGAGGGTAGAAGATGAAATGAAATAACTGTAGGACAGTAAGTGGTATAGGAATAATCTGAGCAAAAGGTTATGTCACTCAGTAGATAGGGGATAAGATGAGGGAACAACAAAGGTTAAAGGAGAAATAGGGTAGAGGCAGAGGAGGTAGCATTCAAGTGGGGTCATTACAGGAGCAGATCCAGGAGTTAAGAAGAAATTCCTTTAATGCTATTTTAAAACTGGTTGTGTTGTTAAGTGAGCAGATGTAGAGAGGAAGTTTGTTTCAAACAGAAGTGATTTAGTGAGTATAAAGTATTTTGCCAATGGATTTGTTGGGTTTGGAAAATTGCAGGAAGAGTTGGTCAGAGCTACATAGGTCACAATTAGGAATATAAGGGAGATAAGGTTTGCCAAACATGTACAAACTAGGGGTTGGTGAAAGACAGAGTGGGTCAGGTGGAGCTGTGGTAGGAGAAGTTAATGTTCAAATTCAAGCCAGTGAAGTTTTTTTTTTAAGGAAAGGCAGTGGTGTAATTTGATAAGGGAGATTACTGGCGAATCTACCTATTTTATTGTAACTGAGTTCAAGTTTGGTAGACAGGTTCTTTAGGAGGTTGGTAAATATTGGGGCACTGTATAGTAGGGTGGGGAATAGGTAGGCTTGAGCTAAGGACAATTTAGATTCAGGAGTTAGGAATTTTTTGTTCCTATACAGTAGTCCGAGTTATTGGTGTGTCTTTTTAATACAATTATTGATGTGGATGTCAAATTTAAGTTTGTCATCTATGTAAATCCGAGGAGTTTAGTGTGAGATTCAGCTTTGATAGTAGTGTTATTTAGAGAGGAGACAGAGAAGAAGGGTTTGAGGCATTGGAGAGATTTAGGAAGAAAGAATAGGAGTTTAATTTTGTTAGGGTTAGGAACTAGTTGATTGGTAGTGAGCCATTTTTCAACTGAGTGCAGAGATTTTTGAGTGAGGTTGAGTAGGAGAGGAAGACTGTCAGATGTGGAAATGATAGTTGAGTCGTCAGTGTATTGTATAAGAGTGGAGTGTGGGTAGGATTGGTAGAGATTGTTAGTAACGATATTGAATAACAGGGGCCCCAGGATGGAGCCTTGGGGAATCCCAGTTTGAACAAAGAGGAATGGGAAAGTTGCAGAGAGTCATTTAATAGATAGTAGTCAATCAGATAGGCAACTAGAGAACCAGCTGAGACTAGAGTTACAGAGGCTGAGGTATGCTAGTTTGGAGAGAAAAAGGTTGTGGGATACAGTGTCAAAGGCTTTAGAGAGGTTGAGGAACAGGCATGAGACTAATTTGTTATTGTTGAGAGATGTAGAAATAGAATGTGTAAATGATATAGATGCAGTAGTAGTGCTGTGATGAGGTCGGAAACCATATTGTGTGGGGGTGAGGAGGTTCTCTTAAGGGAGATATGAAATGAGCTGTTTATGTATACACTTTTTAAGAATTTTAGAAAGGGGGGATAGAATAGCAATGGGCCTGAATTTAGAGGGGTCAGTGGAGTTTACTCTTTTGTGTAGGGGTATATTATACATTTTTTTCAGATGTCAGGGGCAAGGTTTTCCTGAATTGATCAACTGATAAGTATGGAGACTGGATAGTCAATGGAGGAGGCTGCTATCTTGAGGTAGAGAGGTAGTAGGTTATCAGCAGAGGGGGAGTAGGGTTTAAGTTTATTGAGAAGTGATTGGATACTGGAAGTGGGGATTGGTTTAATGGAGAAAGGAGTAGAATGGAAAGGTGGTGGAGAGGTTACAGGGATAGAGTAAGTATTAGATGTCAGTAAGTTTTGTATGAAGTTAATGGAGAAGGAGTTCAACAGAGTAGCAGTTTTGACTGGGGAGGTGTAGGGGAGGGGATGGAGGAGAGGGGTTTCCTGGGTGTAATAGCTTGTTGATAGTAGTCCAGAATTTTTGGGGGCTGGAATAAGGTTTTTTTTTGTTGAGTAAGATAAAATGTCTTTTTGTCTAGGATGATTTGTTTTTTTAGTTACATTTCAAAGTTCTCTACAGAGCTGGTGATTGGCAGGAGTTTTATGCTTATGCCAGGATTTCCAAGCAATGTCTCTTCTATGCATGAGGGGGAGAGTCTCTTTGGTTATCTAGGGGGTATAGTTGGTTTTAACCCTTATTTTCCTGATGGGAGCCAGAGAATTAAGAATGTTGAGAAATATGCTGTTAAATTTTAGAACAACTTTTTCGAGTGGGAGGTCAAAAAGGAAAGATTAATTGATGGAAGAGAGAATATGATTAAGTACCACTGGGTCATAATTATGGCACTCTCTAAATGTGTGTGATTTAGAAGCTTGGGAGGAGTGGTGCTGGATGGAAGTTGGGAGGTTGTCACTAAGTGAGTCAGGTAGAATAGAGGGGTTATGATAGCAATTGGGATGGGTGGTAAGAATCCAGTCCAGAGTAGAGCCGATATTAGATTGTTGGTTAATAGGAGTGAGGGAGGTTATGTGTTGCGAAAAACTATATAAGTTAATGCTTGCAGTGGGGGAGGCAGAGAAGAGAATGTTTCAGTCAATGTTAACATCACCTAGAATGATGGTTTCATAGGAGATGGTTTGAGAGATCCAATCAAGGAAGAGTTCGAGGGTAGGGATGTTGTTACCGGGAGGTATATATATATATATATATATATATATATATATATATATATATATATATATGGAAGCAATGGTAATTTTTTTTTTCGATTGTTTAAGTTACAGTTGACTATGAGTATTTCAGCTGGGTGAAAACTAGGAGGGATGAAAGGAAGGGAATGGAAGGAGAGATGTTGAGAGAATAGTATAGCTACACCTCCACCTTTTTTTTGTAGGTCTGTCTTGACGGAAGATATTGTAACCAGGGGATAAGAGTTCAGTATTAGATAAGTGAGGTTTTAGCCAACTTTCAGCATTTTATTTCTTAATATTTCAATTATGATTTTTTTTCATAGGAATTTAATATATTATTTGACTTTTTATATGTAAGTGTTAATTCATTTAACATTTTATTTAATTTGTATATATAATTAATTTAACAGTTTTTAACTTAACTTTAAAATCAATATTATTTAACATTGTAAACATTAATATTATTTAAAATTGACATTAAAATTATTATATGTATTTCAAATGCAAATGTTTTAAACCGTATATATATATATATATATATATATATATATATATATATACACATACACATCCTCATGACTTCTTTTTTTTTTTTTTTTTTTTTTGAGGTATGACATTTTCTCAGTAACTGTTTGGATGCACAAGCATTATATATATATTTTTCTTTATGTCAAATTGTTTGTGGTTTATTTTTTTCTTGCCTTGCCATTTCAGTGGGTTCAAACCATCAGGGGTCAAAACATCCCATACCCGGTGAGGGTTAGAATTGTTTTAGTTGTTAGAAACTGATAACTTCTTTTTTGTAATTTTATGCAGTTTCAGTTCTTTTCAAGAAAATACACATAACAGATGTTTAAGCTCTTATGTAAATATTTGGTTTCATTTACTTATCAAATAGTGCTGTGCTGTCATTACAGTATTCTGGCAGGGTACAAAAAAGAAGTTATTTATCAGTTTCTAACAACTAAAACAATTCTAACACTCACTTGTATTGCTTAAAAATATACATTGAGCTATTACAGTTAAAGATGTGATCAAGATTCAGAGTCAGGGAACTTTCCTAGAAGTAGTGAATATAGTAACAGAGATAAACCAACCGGAACTGGGATCTTTAGAAAAGGGAAGGAGCAAACTACATAGGAAAAAATTGGAATTGTGGGAACAATATATGCAGAGCAGGAACGAGGTTTAAGAGGCAGGATTTGAATGAGCTATATAATGCTTAACTGACAATGATTGGATGGTTTATAAGTGATGTATAATGTTTACAACTACAGTTGTTTCAGTGGTGTCTCTGATGTAAACTGTTTGTAACTAAAGTGTTATCATTCTGTATGTTTTTCATTTATATAAATGTAAGATTGCCTTTGTCATATGTGTAAATTTAATAAAGATGTTTGAAAAAAAAAAGATTCAGAGTCAGGCCACTAAAGAGCAACTTGAACTGCACTGAGTAATTCAAGTTGCTCTGCTCTGGTATTTGGGGATTCACAGCCATGCACAGACCCACTGGAGCAACATCTCATTAAGTGGAAGTTTGTATGACTATAAAGAGTTCAACTGGAGCAGTTCTTTATTGCTCCATCAAGCACCCTACCAACTCACACTTAAAGAACATCAGGACCAGCCATACCACACTCAGGTTCACATTCCCCCAACCAGACATACAGTACATACAGACAGACAGACAGACACACACACACACACAAACACACACTCACACATACACACACACACATACACACACACATGCGTGTGCGCGCACACAGAGTTTATAGGTGCTTTCACTGGGAATTGGTGCCCTTGCTAGAGGATTTGCGAGCCTACTGAGTTTTATTGTGCTTGTGCCATATACCAGTCCCTCATCCTGACCCCTCTCCAAAGTCATGTGCCATTATCCCCTCAGACATTGTTTTGTAGAAGGAGAAACAATCGCAGGAGGTCTTGTGGCTCCTGATCTTTCCCCACACCCATTAGACATAAGCAATACATCCCTGGTAATTTGGTGGATACTGATCATCCCTACCCTTCCCTGACTGCTTCTGGGACACACACACACACACACACACACACACACACACACACACACACACACACACACACACACACACACACACACACACAATCTCTCTCTCTCATAAACACAGATTAATAAACATACCCACATTAAGTACCTGCACTGATCTCCCTATTCATAGTATCTACACTCACTTAAGGCAGGTGTCATCAATCACTCATGAATACACACACACACTGAGAGTTATCCCCCAAGTGCCCAGATTTTCACAGAATGTCTTGATTTTTGTCTCATACTTTTGCTCTGTTCTACATAAAATTTGTGGTTTTCTGGCAAATCACTGTGGATTCAAGTGACTAAATAATGACATACATTTGAGTTTCAGATTTCATATCCTTCAGAAAATGCATGCTGTCACAAATCCTGTTATTCTAACAATCATCTAAGCTGATAGGAACAATATTTAAAATCTCTCTCTATTTTTGGGCCTTTGTCCCCCATTATTTTAGACCTTGTCCAGATTTCTTGCTGTAAAAGCTTGAGTAGCATTCAAGCACAGACACACATAGACCCATTCATAGGATCATGAGATCATAGGAAGTTACTAGGCTATTGGACCTGAGGCCCTTACAAGCCAAGAAGTTAATCCATATTCCAACAAGTCAGCACCCCATGCCGCTTTCCAGCAGAGACATAGGTGGAATCCCAGGGATGTGTTTTTAGTTCCCCATCCAGTTATCCAGGTTGCGCTTAAAAAGGTTTAATGAGGTACTCTGCTTTACGTAAAGAGGGAGTCTGTTCCACAAAAGGGGGAGTCTCTGGAACACATAGCTGTCCCGTCAACAAGTTCTTTTAATGTCACAGACCAGGTTGAGGTCTCATGGGCAGGTTACTCGAGTGAAGCTTGACTTGTGGATATGCAGCAGTCCCATCAGGGTGGGGTCTGAGATTGCTTTGTATGCCAGATAGAGGTCACCTCTGAGGAGTCTGTAGGAGATTGAGTAGAGGGACAGAGCTTTTAGCCTATCTGTGTAGGGTAGATGTTTGAGGCCCTGGATTCTCCGAGTGAGGAATCTCTGTGGTCTCTCCAGCTGCTGCATGTGCTTTGTGAGGTACATGTCAAAAGGAACATTGTATTCAATAATCGGTCTTATAAGGGAAGAATACAGGGATGTTATGACCACCTTGTCCCTGGATGAGATACCCTTACCAATGAGGTTGGCCATGTAGAAAGCTTTCCGTACAATAGAGGCAATATGGTAGTCAAAAGTAATTTTTCTATCAACCTGGGTTCCCAAGTCCCTCACGATTTATTGCATGCTTAATGCCTTATTATCAATGTGATAATTTGTGGGGACAGCATTCTCCCCAAAAAGGATGATGATGCATTTTTGGCATTCAGTTTGAGGCCATGTTTCTGGCACCAGTCCTTTGTATTGGTGAGACCCACTTGGAGGATGTCCACATCACTAGGGGAATTGATGGCAGCACCCAGCTTGCAGTAATCTGCAAACTTGGTCAGCCATAGCCCACTAGATTTGGGCTGCACCTCTGAAAAGTATATCCAAAACAGCAGAGGCCCCAAGACCAATCCCTGGGGTACACCGCTTGTTACGAGTCTACTACTTGAGGTGGCTTCCTCTATTCTGACACACACACACACACACACACACACACACACACACACACACACACACACACACACACACACACACAAACACACACACACACTCACACACACAGTCCATCTACCGACACACATACACAGGCATACAGGCAATCACACATCTCATCCACACATACACCAACACTTACTTGCTTCAGAAATCTCAGGAATGTGAAGCTGCTCAACTGTATTTCCTACAATGAAATGAAGAGGAAGACACTGGAAAATACTGGCATTCACTTACACATTTCTGTTCTGTTCTGTTCTGCTGGTACATTTGTGTGGTATAAATACATCCACCATCCATACTACACAAATGACGTAACCTAGTAGAGCATCAAGCTGCATTAGAGACCTCATTAGCACAGGTCTACTCACTTGACTACTGCATTTACATGCAATTCTATCAGATTTACTGCCTTATCGGACCAAACTGTGATACAGAGCACTTAACATTTCTATGAAGTGCATGAGGTTGTGTGGGGTACAAAGCTATTGGCTCCGTTTGTGTAGTACAGAATTTGACTATGAATTTCAGCCTGTGGCAGTATTTTGTATTAAGGTACTCTTCATCAGATTTAAATCAGTATGTAGCAACAAAAGTGATTGTTTCAACAATTTTAGATCCTGACTTTTTAAGTACATATGTTACATCCATATAGACAGGTAGCTGCTTTATTGGTCTGCCTAATACACACATGAAAGCAGCATTATCAGTTCACTAGCAGTGAGTGGCATATGTACAAATTCTTTTTATATGTCATCCTCTGGAGTGGGTGGGATTTATAAATGTGGTGCTAAAGCCATGGTGGAATTCTGTCCTCAGAGGCACAAACATAAACGTTAATGTCACTAATTCTTATAGAATGAACACTGTCAAAGATGCATTTATATAACCAACTTAGTTGCTGCCTTTGCTTTGGCTGTATATATGCAAGTTCATGTCAGAATTACAGCTCTGACAAGAGCTTATTGCACATTAATAATCACTGTAATAACTGGATGCATAGATGTTTTAATTTTATATCAAAACTGGCATGACTGCAATACTGAATGTTTTAGTGGAATTGTTTTTTGAAATAAATAAATAAAAGCTGACATAAAATCCAGATGTATAAGCACATCTTATGATTATTCAAAGAAAACCCTTCCTGGGGTAAAAACCTTCCTTTAAGTGCAGGCCTCTGCAATGGCACATTCATTTCCAATCACTGTTAAACCATTAGGCGATATTGTGGCATCCCTGATAAATTTCAAATATGAGACAACTCTCTCCTGAAACTACTGTAACAGGTATCCTCATTAGGATATACAGTACAAGATTCAGATGTGGGTACAAATCTAATAAATTTTGGCTGTAAATGTATAAGCAGTTCTTCTGGTGAAGTGGTCATTTGTTTTTAATGCAGATCATCTTTCAAGTTCAGATAATCAGAAATGGTGTTAGTGGTAGATTAAGCATAAAAAGGGGCCACAGGCTGTTTGCAATCCATGCTATTCCTCATCCACTGCCCTCTGCCCCTAACCTGTATTACATCACTTCTGGTTTTAATCTTGTTTGTAATTTCAGCCACAATACCCATCCACCTGCTTAACCCAAATTTTCATTATGCCTTACTGCCTCTCATCCTTATTAATGTGATAAAGTTACAGTACCATTTCATTTAATTCCAATACATAAGAATGCAGATACTGCTTTTTCTAACCTCTCCTTATGTGACCACTTACACAAACCTATGTATAGAGAATATAATTTTTTCACTTGATATTTCTTCGAAAAATATTGCCACAACTGCTGATACAAACTTGTTTGTAGATTATTTCCTTACGTTATTGCATTGCCACCCTATTCACAATGGATGCATTTTAGCTTCAGCTGATGTTTACTCATGCCATACTGTTCTGACTATTGATATGAATGTTTTATATATATATATATATATATATATATATATATATATATATATATATACACACACATATATATATATACATATAAAACCTTTCAGTCTGTGTTGAATGTATAATCACTATGCTTCAAATACTGTTCGTACTCACAAAGTGTCTGCCATAATCTCTTTGCAAGTTCTTATCTCTTTAAATATGATTTCGGAGCTTTTCTCCCCAGACTTCCACTAAAAATGAGTTTTTCATGACCCACTCGGACCTTCCCATTAACCAAATGCAAATAAATAAAATAAGTAACCTCCAACACAGAAAAATATCACTGAAATAAAATAATGCTAATTGTCAGCATTATTATTATTCTACAGCTAATGGATAGAGAGTCATTAACGTATAACAATTATTACAGCAAGCAATTTATTTTACATAGTAAAGAAAAAACCCAGTAGCCACCTCTCTGTCAGATAGCCTGTCCTTTTGATACACACACACACACACACACACACACACACACACACACACACACACACACACACACACACACACACACACACACACACACACACACATAACTACATTCACACATAATTTTTATCAGTTGTTTTAAAAATCAACAAACCACTACCTCTAAGCTCACCAGAGTCACTACTACACCCATTCTATCGGCCTATCAGCCTCATTCAAGCCTAGCCTTTATTAAGTAAGCCTATCTTTACATTTCTCTTTTTGCTAAGCTGGAGACCTGAGAAGAGGTTCAGGAGGAAATCTGCTGCATGGGTAAACAGCTTGGATTTCTAAGATCAATGTTCAGAGTCAGAGATCAAGTAATTGAACCAAACAGTAGTGTACACATTACTGGCTGCCTCAGTCAAGTGACTGAATTTGCAATAAATCATATTGACTCTTAAATCCTTTCCTTTGACCCAGCCATCTCTGGCATGCCGCATGAACCCCCCACAAGTCAGTCTACTTTGACATGACAAGTACTTTTATAATAAAAGTATTTGTCAACTCAGAATTATCCTAGTACATGGTACTCTTATTATGTGGGAAATGGAAATGCATTATATTGATCTGATCAGAGAATTAGAGACTATCTGATTGGAATGACTTTCTTTCTCAACAGGTACTAAATAAATAGAAAAGCAAGTGTGGTGGTGGTTGGGAGTGTGGTTTAGAAAAGCGTCATCAGATCAGGTCGAACAGTCCCAGCAGTACAGCTTGAAATTCAGGCTGCAAATGTGAATGTATAAATAAGATCATTATTTCTTGTGGTCATGCCACATTTATCCAAATTAGATTTCTCTTCTATATGCTTTCTATTATGTCTAACCAAACCTACCTCACACCACTGTGCAAAATGACCTTGAGAAGGGTAGCTTTGCATATCTCAAGCAGTCTAGGTCACCTATTTGGAGGTGACCTAGACTGTTTTACTACTGTGCAGCAGCCAGTGCTCAGACGTTGAGCTTTACCACTCACATTCAGCATCAGCAGGAATATAGTATTTACTTTCAGATCATATGATATTTTTCACTGAACCAGTCCTGTAGTCATGTGTAGCCGGCTTGACTAACTTGACCTTCTTATTATTATTCAACAAAAAAAAAAAAAAAACAGAAATAACATAATAAATAATGACCAAGATCCAGATTCAATACTTTTTGAACAACTGTCCCAGCACCTTGATATAACATCTTCAGGGTAGTACAAAAAATATATAATAAATAATAAAAACAATTAACAATAGCCAGTTCAAAAAAATTAGCCAATTAAAACAATTATTTAAGTGAATATTTCCATACCCCTGAAGATGTTATGTTGGGGCACTAGGAGATTTGTTTAAATAACTGGACCTTACTCTCTAGCAAGATAGCATGGAGTCTCTGACGTTATGGATGCCACTTGCATGCTGCACATGGAAAATCATAGGTCCTAGTTCAGTACTGTTGCACTACCAAGTTGTTGCCCATGTTGTTCCAGTCCTGCATGTACTGCTTATGCTCACTTTTGAGCCAATGAGCAAACATTTGATACACAGCAAAGCAGTGAGAATTTTTTTTTTTTTTTACAAAAGAAAAAAAAAAGATTCTGATTAATAACAGCACCAGCTTGCCAGCCAGCCTGATGGGATGCAGGTGGTCGCCTAAAACTCCCATTTTAATCTGCCACTGGTATCACTCATTTCCTCTGATATGTCTTTGCAGCAATAATCAAGTGGTTTCTCATCTTTAGTAATATTTATCTCCTTTGTACTGAAAAGTAGACAAAATAAATCATAAAATGCTGTCACTTGAGAAAGTTCTTCTTATATCCTCATGGTTATAGCATGAGTCAGAGGTAAAAACAAGACCCTTTTTACTATTTATTTAAATGTGTTGCATTACTAACATCGGTGTTCATTATCAGAAATGCTTCATTTTGTTTGCTTTCTCTTAGTGGCTAGTGAAAAGTGAGCATCTATATCTTCTCTCATTTAATTAACAATGGAATAAGTTTGCAGAGACTAGATCATTGCTTCTACTTATTTTAAGTGGGCCTATTTCAGCCAGTAGGCTCTGGAAGAGCTTGCTTATATGATGTAATATATTATAGCAATAACCAATGATGTCAGTGTTGTATATTGAAGATTTACCCACAATTGGTGGGTTTAATCATAAGGGTGAAGCCAGAGTGGTTAAATAAAGCCAACCATGGGTAAATCTTCAATACACCACACCACTGAGTCAATTATTGCTATTATTCAATGACATTATTTAAGAAAAAAAATGACTTACTTTTCTTAAATAATGTTTTTGTATAATGGCGCCGTGGTGTCCTTCCTCTTCTGCTGCATATCCTGTTGCTTTTTTTTATGTACTGCGCATGTGTATGGGACTTGCATTCACACGCTCACCCAGTACATCAATGCTTTGGAAATGAAGCAATGGAAAAAAGAATGTCTCCATTGTTCTTTTTTTTTAAGTAAAAAAAAAGGTTTTGGACACTTTAGGGGTAGGAAAGAGACAGAATGGAAGATATACAAGGAAAATCACATACGTTTCTTTAGCTTTGAATAGCGCACCTGATTTTCCCAGTATTTTCTCTATCCTGCCTCATATGTCTGGACTGCCTGGATTTCTAATGTTATTTATTTATTTCTGTATAATAAAATTAAAAAGTTACAGTATATACAAATGGAAGAAAGTCCGAGCAACCAGACCTATTTCCATTGGTATATGCTCAGACTTATAACGGACATGCTGCTTGGGCTTACCAATCAATGTAGTACTTTTTGAATGCTAATGGCCAGTCATTGTATAATATACCACACACAAAAGATGCAGATGATAAATTGAGTTAAATGTTCTTCATTTGAAAGACTCTTACCTCTTAGCCTCCACTGCTGTCCCTTCATCATTCTACTTTTGCCCACAAATGACAAATCTCCAAGTGCAGAAAAAACGTTACTTAGATTGTAGTGGAGAACTTTAACCCTGAATGTGACACAGCGCATGTTACAGAGAGGTTTCACGGCCAAGCTGGTAACTTTTTCTTCAGAATGTCCCAGTGATGAGTGGAAAACAAATGCTCTGTAAAAGACAAAACAGGTGATTTGGCAGCACTAAGACTTACTAAGTTCAGTGTATGTTTGCTGCAAGGAATAAGCAATGCTTTCTTTTTAAAAACACAGTTTTTGTTTGTACAGCCTGTTTCTTCCCTTTTATATTATTGAAATTGTCATAAAGTTGTCCTTAGCATTCATCATAGTATCTCCCATAAACTTACCTTTGCAGTCAGAACTCCACTGATTGTTTTCATAGAGTTAGTCCTTCACTGGCTCTACCTGCTCCGTTCGCACTGCGGGGTCACTCCACTCCCCTACCCTGCCCCCAATTTCCACCCGCCCCCAATGCATCTAGATTTATACACTCTGACCACTCTCCCATCCATACAACCAACCACATGATACAGCTCTTAAAGGTATACAACCAGACTCCTTAACAAGGTACATAATCAGCATTCTTCCCTATACAATAACCTGTATATAACACTTCCAATATGCCATCTACCTCACCACTCCTTAAGTTCCTACTCTTATTTTCACTCCTAACTTTCCTATCCATACCTTATCTATTTATACTCTAAGAACACCTTAACTGCCTAGGTTTTCAATACCCCATAAGACAAACCTCCACACCCACACTTGTAGTCTCTCATAGCCATACAAACATACCCAGCACACCAAACTACCTACCAGCTAAATATCATAGAGTGACTCACATTAAATGTAATAACTCAAGAGACAGGAAACTCCAGAACCTAATATGTAAACTTCTAAAATCTGCACTGAGACTAAAAGTTCAATCCTTAATAGATGGTGATATCCACCCAAATCCAGGCCCAAACTATATTACAACTATAGAGCCCCACATTACAACCCCTGCTAACTTATAATTGCTCACTAGACCCTCTAATTCACTCCTAATAGCCCATCTTCATATTCGGAGCATAAACAATAAGGTTGCCCACCTACATGCTCTTATGGATGTACATTCATTTGACATCCTATGTCTCACTGAAACATGGCTCAAGGCACCAACAGAAGGCAATGAGGTTATTCTATCCAGATATAATATCTTGAGATTAGACCGTAAAGCTAAAAAGGGTGGGGGAGTAGCTATTCTATATAAATCTGGTTTACAGGTGACCTCCATAGACTCTAAACCACCCCTAGCCAATAATGCAGAAATCCTTTTTTCCAAGATTCAGTTTAATAAATGGAAATCTATCTATATCATCTGTATTTATCTTCCCCCAGGCAATGACACTAACACCCTAGAGGATATCCTAAGTTGGCTTTCCACAACCTACCCACAAGAAACCATAGTACTCGGTGACTTCAATATCATTTGGAAGAGTTGTACCACAGAACAGCCTTCTACCCATATTAACCTTTACGGTTTTACTCAAACCATTACATCCCCCACAAGGACCAATAAAATTAATAACAAGGAAAGTACCCTTTATTGGATCCTCATAAATAGTTATCACCAAAATTACATAGTAGGAACCCTCCGCAAAGGCATAAGCGACCATTCTCTTACCTTCTTAATTAGAAATAAGAGTGACATTCCAAACCCAACCACCTATAGGACAATAAGATCCAACATATATTTCAACCCTGACACCTTTCAAAAAGAACTTAAAACATGTGATTGTTCTCCCCTGAAACACCTACCATTGGAAGAAGCACTTATGTACTTTAATTCTATATTCTTAACCATTCTTGACCACCATGCACCAACTCGTTCAATTAGAACTAGGGTTAAACCAGCCCCATGGCTTTCTAAAGCTACTAAACAAAAAATCCTCCTTAGAAACAAAGTCTGGGCCAACTGGCATACTACTAAAAGCCCTGCAGATCAATAAAAGTTTAGACAGCTAAGAAACAAAATGAAAAAAGCCATACAGTTGGACAAAAGTAATTTTTACTTTCAACTCCAACAAACCCACCAAAACAAAACACAAAAATTCTAGTCAGGCATCAATAAACTTCTACACCCAGGTCGCTCAGTCACACCCACCCCTTCAGGTTCTGATCACAGTAGTCCCAAGCAAATAGCCAGTACCTTCAACACTTTCTTCACAGAGACCATTCAATCACTTGCCAATCAGCTATCCCCTGACACCTCATCTTCCACCACCTCCAACTCTAACACACCTCAGTCATTTCACTTTCAACCTGTTCCCACATCCCTTATCTGTACCCTCATTCAAAAACTTAAACCTACCACCCTCTCGGCAGACCTACTACCGGCAGAATACCTGCAAAATGCTGCAAAAGCCATAGCCTACCCCATATCCGTCCAGATTAATAGAACCATTACTGAAGGAAACATCCCATCAATCTGAAAAATTTCACATATTATCCCCCCACATAAAGGTGGTAACTCCAACAAATTATCAAACTATAGACCTATAGCCATATTATCTCCACTGGCAAAAATCATGGAGAAATGCATCCATAAACAACTGTTAAACTACCTAGTAGAAAACAACTTATTAGCTAACTGCCAACATGATTTTAGGCCATTTCATAGCACCACCTCTGCTCTTTTATCCTTCTCTGACTATATTAATAAAAATCATAATAATGAGGCTCTATCCTCTGCCCTCTTTATTGATTTGTCAAACGTATTTGACATGGTAAACCGCCACCTACTCATTAACATATTCAAAAACCTGTCACTTGGAGCACTGGCTATACAATGGTTCCAATCCTACCTAAACAGCAGGCAACAGGCTGTATTATGGGAGAACAATTTATCTTCAAACCTCCCAATTCCCCTTGGTGTCCCTCAAGGCTCCATACTAGGACCACTCTTATTTTTTATATTTATTAATGACCTACATTCTGTAATACCTCAAGCTACCTGTATCCAATACGCAGATGATTCAACAGTAATATGCTCAGCCACCTCTCCATCAGATCTACAGTCACTAACTCAAAACATGTTTAATACAGTTGAGAAATGGCTTCTACACTGATGTCTTATCTTAAACCCCCCCCCAAAAATACTACTATTTACTCCCACCCGTATAGCCTCCCCATTTAATTTTACTGTTACATCAAGTAATGGTACTATCATCCCTCCTGATCCTATTACAAAACTACTTGGGGTACTAATAGATAACAACCTTACCTTTGATTCTCATATAAAGAGTACTATAAAAACAGTGAACAAAAAACTAGGTTCCCTCTACAGGATTAAACCCTTTCTGACCCCACTAGCCAGGTCCACTATTGCCCGTACCCACTTAATCTCTACCCTACTTTATGCCTCCCATATATATATTAAACTATGCAAAAGCAACTTGAACAAGCTAGCCATCTCCTACAATAACATTGCCAGATTTGCAACTGGGTCTACCTACAGAACCAATCATTGTCACAATCTTAAACAGCTAGGATGGTTAGAGTTGCCAAAACTTCTACTATTTAGCCAACTAACAGTTGCCCACAAGATCCTGTATCAACCTACTAACACACCAATACTTACAAATCTTATCACCCCCTATAGCAACCTCAAGACCCTACGCTCATGTAATAAACAACTTGTGCAAATAGGCAAAACTAACAATTTGGCTGGTGACTCTCTGTTTTCTAATACTGTGGGCAAAACCTGGAACTTCCTCCCCAGTGACCTAACCTCCCTTTCCTCAATCACCCTATTTAAAAGCAAACTGAAACCATACCTTACATCACAATGGTTATGCACCTGTGCTAACCCTGACTAACTTCCCCACTTTTCTATGGGTATTAATCATCTTATCTGTATGTGCTAGTTACTTTTCTGTTACCTAAAAAGAGTGTGTGTCTTTACAGTTAAAAGGTTTTACTTGAAATTTCTTTGTATGACTAACTATACCTGATATGTACTAAAATTTGTAAGCAAAAATCCAATGTATGGTAAAAAACTGCAATGTACCTCCATTTTGTAAAATGTCTCTTACTGTAAATAATATTGTGATTGTGGAGCTTTTCTCCCCGGGCCTCTACTGAAAATGTATCCAGTTGGACTAGCCCGGTCAACAAATGTAAAATAAAATAAAATAAATAAATCAATGCTGATGTATAAGTGCCATAGGTAATACAAAAATTCATCACATAATGCATCCCCAGTACTTTCGCCTACAGCAGGAAAGCTTGGACAGTATTCCAAAACTGATAACACCAACTGACAGTCCACATTTGATGGTTTAAAACTCTACCGATAATTTTTCTGTACAACTCATGTCTGCCGTAAAGTCCATGATTATACTATTGTGGTCAGCAATGCAGATTCTTTTGGCAACCAGAGAAGTAAGTTTTTACCAATCTGCTGAATAAGTTTATTTTGAATGCCCTTAGCCAGGCAGTGATATTAAACATTTTTCTTCTTCTGTTTTCTCCTCATACATTTATCTTTTACTGAGTCATATTTTGTGAGAAATTCCACTTTGCCAAATAAAAAAATAAATACTGTCGTTTGAATAATGCAACCTATCTTTACTTCCTGTTAAAGCTGGATTACATTCCTCAAAATTATAGACAATATCTATTATTCTGCTTAGTAAAGAACTCCATTATTTTTTCTCTGTTTCGATCAACTGCATATTGGCACTGCCCAATGCTTTTCTCTCATAGATCCTTCCATAAAGGTCATGTCAATCCTGCCTGCATTGCTCATGTGCAGTGAAGGCCTCACTAGTCCTGCATGCACTATTTACATGCAACAGAGCAGTTCTCAGTCCTAAATGCTCTACCCCTTGTGCTGGACAGTACTCTTCAGTCCTGCATGCACTGCTTATGTGCAGTGTACCACTTTCCAGTCCTGCATGTATTGCTTATGCTAAGCCAAGAGCTCCTCAGCGCTACATGCACTGCTCATGTGCAGCAGACTGCTTCTCAGTCATGCATGCACTGCTCATGTGCAGCAGACCGCTTCTCAGTCATGCATGCACTGCTTATGTTCAGTAGACTGCTCCTTAGTCCTGTGTGCAGTCAACTGCTCATGCTCTTTTAAGTGAGAATAGCTATGTTTCCATTTCTTAAAGACACTCTTAGAGATGTATCTAGTCTTCCAAACAAAACACAGTAGAAACAAAACAAAAATAATTAATCTGCCTTCTCAACAAATGCATGCCAAATATATAGAAATCTGCCTTGATTCCCAATGTGAACAAATTCTTTTTTTCTTAATAAAGCATACTGATATTGTAGATTTATCCTGCAAGAATACATTATCCATAACTTACTCAGGCTTCTTTTAATTGGGATGCATGTCTGGGCATCAAAAATAACTGCAGGCCAAAATTCTGGATCATCAGATAACCCCCCCAGTAAGCCCACATTCTCCATTGATTAAGTCAGAGCTAAATGAAGCAGTAGTATTTATGGTTTTAAAAGCCTTCTCTTTCCTGTCTGATTCCAACTCTTGCATCATCTGTCTTGTTTTCATGAGCATCTCATAGACCTTAGACCCACATGTCTTAGTTCTGTCTACTGATTGCTCAGTTGATGATGACAAATGTCTGACAGAACTGATGGGTGAACTTTCTCTTTGACTTGATTTTTTTTTTTTGCTTCGTTGTGAAGTAAGACTTTAGCTTTGGATTCTTATCAACTACCTTAGCAGTTTAGCTAACCTTTCTTCTCAATTTGATTTGTGCTGCACTATGAAGTGCAGTGTTAATTATGGATTTGTATCCAATACTGTAGCAGTTTCTTCTCCTTTGTTTATTTTCTGAGAATCATTGAGATAGGATCACTTCATACTGTCAAGAGTTTTTTCTTATTTTCCATTTTACCCCTGTTAATACAGACATAACAAACATTACCCCAACCCATAGTGCACTTTGTTTCATGCACAAATTACAACAGTTTTAAAAATGGTATGAATCAAAGGTTTGGCAATACAGCAAACTTATTTACCTCAATTTTGCCATATAAAAAATGACACACCAAAAACCTGTCTAATACAAACAAAAACATACCAGAACTAACAATGACAAAGAGACATGTCTATACACTGTTAGGTTTAGGGTTAGAGATAGTGTAAGGCATATGTGTGTCTTGTACCTTACTCATTTGTGATATCCCTGGCCCTTACACAAACTCCAACCGAAACACTAGTGCTAGCCCTAATTCTATCCCCCACCCTAACACTAAACAAAATGCACATACCTTACACTAGTTTTAACCTTACCCCTATCCTTAATCCTAACACTAAACGATACATGTCTTATGCTATTCCTAACCGGAACCCTAATCCAAGAACACACATACCTTACCCTACCCCAAGCCCTATCCCTAACCCTAATGCTAGTACTACTGTGTGCGCGCGTGCACACTCTCACACACACACACACACACACACACACACACACACACACACACACACACACACACACACACACACACACACACACACACACACACACACACACACACACACACACACACACACACACACACAATCACAATCAGAATCTTAAAAAAATGGTAGTTCCAAGCGTTTCAGCATTCTGATATACTTGCAGTTCTGACTTTCAAGATTCTGTGATCAGTATTTCTCCTTTTAGTAGATTGAAATATGCTCAAGTGGTGGAGACCTATATAAATCAGGTTTGCTTATATGCAACTGCATACGGAATGCATGAACTAAGAAGTATGGAATGCCCAGCAGGTGAGATGCCATACTGAGTCTAATGCTGTTTATCCATATAGAACTTTTAGAGTCAATAGGTCACATGAGAACCTCTCATGTTATCTTGAGGACTGCATATTATTGTAAAAATCCTACTCCTGCTCCAATCCTAGCACCACAACACCAAATGACATAAGACTTCCAAATAACATGGAATAATAGCACACAAAATTGTATGAATGAATGCATGTCTGTTTTTTAACCTGATGGTACCAAGAATGGGTTGTCACAGAATAAAATGTGCTGCTTGTTAATAGCTATGTGTTTGAGGGGAAACTGCATGCAGTTAGCAAGGTGTATAATCCATCCACACATTCATGTACTTATCTGTATAAAGAAAATATAAAAAAGGATAGTACAAAAAATGCATAAATAAATATGTGCTATTTTTACAACGTAACAGTACCACATAGGGTGATAACAAGGCAACACATGTTGCTTATACATAGCCACCTATTTTATTTATTTTTGGGGGTATGGGGAAATCTTGTTACTGACAGAAAGAGAGGTTTTCTTGAGAGCAGGATTCATAAACATTCTGTTCTATGACATTAGGCTGGTATGCAGTAGAACTATACACCACAGCTCCGTGTGATTCATAAAGAGTGATTCACAATGAGGTAAAACTTTCTACACACTCTTACCCCATTGTATAGTGCAGTATTCTTTGTATGAAGTACATGTGCAGATATCACCTGAGGTCATACATGGTTCACAAACCCTACACTGAGTGTCTTTGGGCTGGTGTCAGTGAGGTAAGTTGCAGGACTAAAACTGAGCACATAAACATGGTACAATACTTGTAAACGTGCTGATTCCCCATTTCTTTCTAATATGTGGCTCAGCTAATTCTACTGAAAAGCAACATCGGCAATTAAGTTAAAAGAAAAAACAGCACACTTTTACATGGTAAAAGACCTATCAGCAATGGAGATCCATTTGGTGCAGGCAGGCCTGCCACCGCAACCACATGTCTCTCCCACCCTCACTGATGCTGCTGAGCTCCCTCCAATGGGAGCTCACAAAGCACTAGAGCTACACCTTCTCATAATATTCTAATAACCCTAGTTCTGATATCATGCCCAATGATGGAAACAATTTTTTGAATCTGTCTGTGGTATGAAGGTAAGAGGCCACTGGACAGCATAGCAGAGAATAACTATGAACTAAGATATGCTCTGACATAAAACAGAAAAAAAATGAAAAAGACTAATGCTCTACACAAGCATGTAGAGTTACACCCTGACCATTATTTTAGTTTTCTAGTGTTGGAACAGGTAAAGGGGGATGTTCAGGGTTATATTATTGATGCACACCTTGATAAAGCTGAATTAAAGTGGTAGTTAATATTTGATGCAGTGAATAGTCCTGGTTTGAATGAATCATGTTCTATATCTTCTTTTCTTAGATTAAAATATGATGCTTTTTAAAAGTTTTTATATGTCATTTTTTGTTTTTGGTGGTTAGATTGAACTGATAGTTTTTATTGGTTTTCATACAATTAAATTCATAATATTGACAGTACATATTTCAGGATGTTCATTGGTTTTAAGTGGTCATGTGATTAGTATTATCATGTATTTAAAAGTGTTGATTGATTTTAAGTTTGTTCTAATGAAGTTATTTTGTTGAGAATAAAAGTGTTTAACCAATAAATATTGTGTCTGACTGGGCTTTATACACTGGGTTCTTCTTGGTATATCTTACTATGTATGTTTCCTCTGCTGCGATGTGTAGCATTACCATGCCTCACAGTGATTTATCCTATGTGTAGCATTGTTTTGCATAGTACATTACTGTGTACAGTATGCACATGTGTGCCATTCATAGACCACAACAGCCTGCCTTACATCACCAGCATTATTCCAGTCCATGTCTTTGAATAGCAGTAATGGCAAGCAGGGTACTAAACATAATGCACAGAATGGATTTATGTTATTATGTCCTGTGTTTATTAATATACTAGTGTTAAAGTCATAAATAAATAACATTAAGAATTTACCTTATATGCCTTCAGTCAGGAACAACACTTCAGGATGCGCAAACAGAAATTTGTATTTACAGCGCTGGGAGACAATATTTATAGCAGTTGGTAAAATTTGTCTCTCTGAAGAGAGAAAAACTACATCTTTTATACACTTTTCTTATCAAACCATTAATGCAAACCTTTACTTATATAGTAACTGACAAATAAATTACTTTGCAAATGCTCTCATGCCTCGTGATTTTCACCTCGGACTTCACGTGTACACCTTCCTATACATGACCCACCTGCTTTCAAGGGATCTTGTTTTCTGACCTTGAATGTTTAAAACTTCCCATAGCAACAAAGCACTCCTAGGCTGGAGGAGGCAGGCTAACAGATTCCTTTTAAAGTAGCTAACACACCTCTAATTCATACAACACTTACTTTTTCCTTTCCACATATTAAAAGAATGCAGTTGAGACACAGCAGTAACTCTAGCTTATGAAGCTGTATTTTTCCTTAACCCTGCATACAAATTATATTTGCTTTTTAACAATCATAGTATAGCATCATTAATGAAACTGAAATTAATATACATTTTAATAAGCTGATCTTGTCCCATAACACTAGTAAGGCAACAAGCTGTGCCAGATAGTATTTGTTTGGCCTTGCATATGTTCAAAGAAAGACAGATGATTGTTTCATCTATATTTCTCAACTTCTTACTTCAGGAATCAAAGAAAAACCAAAAATCATCAAGTATGATTACCACAAAATGAATGATATTTTTAAAATATTGATACTATTCACTTACAAAGTTCTTTTTTCAAAATATATTCATAGTTTTTATAACAAAATGCTACTATAAATTAATATTTAACAGTCTTGTGCACCTTTTGTCTTCCTTTAACAAATCTACAATATGTTGTTCAAAGCAAGTTCTAGTAATTTAGTTAACTAATAAAACATACAATAAACAACCCTATTAAAAAAAGTTGTATGACTAATGCAGCTTGGACAGTTTATTTGAATGTTTTCATAAGAAACTATTCAAACATAAATAGGTTCATAGGCGTTTACTAGGCTAATGACCACAAGGGCCCTTTTAACCCTAGCCATGCATCCCAAATCTCTGACAAGTTCTCGTACCCTTGTTAAGTGTAAGCAGTGGCTTGGGAGATGAAATATTTGCAAACAGAGGCCTGGGAAATTAACCATGTACAGGCTGTATGTGTCTATTAGAGACATAGGTGCCAAACCAGGGATGAATTGGGTTGGGAAGGAACTTTGTTTCACATGGATGGAGAGCCTATTCCAGAGAAGGGGTAGTCTCTGGGATACATACCTGTCTCTCCAGCAGGTCCTATTTATCTCATAGACAAGGTTTAAGTCTTTAAAATGGCTAAGTCTGATGCTGTTTGTTTTGCAGATTTGCAGGAGGTCCATTAGGGTTGGGGTCTGATAATGCTTTGTATGCCAGACATAGATCTCCCCTCAATAGCCTGTAGGAGACAGAATAAAGAGATAGGGCCTTGAAGTGGTCTGCATGGAACATGTCACTTATATCATTGCTGGAGCCTTCCTGTATCCTGACAGAGTGCTCTTCAAATTATCTGGAGATATACAGAGCTGAGTATATTTTTCTGGCACTTCAGAGTTGTGTACTGGTAATTGTTGTTTGACTAATTTTATATCATTGCTGGCTGACTTCAGAGTTGTGCACCGTTATTTTTGCTTCACTGTATAGTTTTTCAGATTTCTGCCGAAGGTGTCCCCCCCCAGACTATTTCTATGTCTTAAGTTGGTATAACTGGTTTTACATCCTGTGCGTTATCTGACTATCTCAAGGATTACTTGCATAAAAATAGACCCTCATAGTAACAGCCTGCATATCATTGCTGGAGACTTCCTGTGACCGGACAGAGTGCTCTTCAAACTATCTGGAGATATACAGAGCTGAGTATATTTTTCTGGCACTTCAGAGTTGTGTACTGGTACTTGTTGTTTGACTAATTTGATATCATTGCTGGCTGACTTCAGAGTTGTGCACTGTTATTTTTGCTTCATTGTATAGTTTTTCATATCTCTGCTGAAGGTGTTTTCCCCCCTCCCCCTATTTCTCTGTGTCTTAAGTTGGTATAACTGGTTTTACATCCTGTGTGTTATCTGACTATCTCAAGGATTACTTGCATAAAATTAGACCCTCGTAGTAACAGCCTGCATATCATTGCTGGAGCCTTCCTGTGTCCTGACAGAATGCTCTTCAAACTATCTGGAGATATACAGAGCTGAGTATATTTTTCTGGCACTTCAGAGTTGTGTACTGGTAATTGTTGTTTGACTAATTTTATATCATTACTGGCTGACTTCAGAGTTGTGCACTGTTATTTTTGCTTCACTGTATAGTTTTTCAGATCTCTGCTGAAGGTGTTGGTTTTCACATACCTACCCTCCCTATTTCTGTCTTGTTGTTTAAATTTGGAGGCTTTTGCAGTTGCCCGCCCCCA
The DNA here is from genome assembly GCF_019279795.1 of Protopterus annectens. Lineage (NCBI taxonomy): Eukaryota > Metazoa > Chordata > Ceratodontiformes > Protopteridae > Protopterus > Protopterus annectens. Next base: position 109,936,551 of record NC_056742.1, on the reverse strand, counting down.
CTGTAGATTTGATCTGGGACACTCCCCCCAGTCCCATCTCTTTACCTCATTCTACCTAATAGACTCCTTCTGCACTTGTTTTTAGTCATTTTTCATTTAATTGCATTTTTAAACTGTTTGGTCTAACATTGCTACATACTCAAGTGTGCTAGCTTGCACTGCATTTGAATTGTTTTTACTGCTGTTTTAGCTACTTTTCTGTATATATATATATATATATATATATATATATATATATATATACCTATCCTGTAACTAGTGTAGTCCAGATTCAGATTTGCTGTATTCAGGACTGTATGTAAGCTTCTGACCCCCCCCCCCCCACAAGCTTTCTGTGTTGGAGGGAAGCCTTCTAGCTTATCAGTGGGAGTGGTAAGTACTAGGTAACCTATCTACCACATAAGGAGTGGTTCTGGCCCAGAAATTGTAGTTATTGGCCATTTGGTGAGTTTTTCCATCTCTCTCAACTTTCTGATTTAAAAGCCCGCATTTACAGTTGTTTCTCCCCTTTCCTCTAACTAATTCAGTCCAGATACAGATTCTTAGTTTTAGCACTTGAATTTGCTTATTCGTGATCAGAACTGTAAGCACTAAATAACCTACTAATTACTACAGCACTCAACCTTCCTCATTACCTAGAGGAAAACAGTTTTGGTACTTACTTTCCTCACTTGCTTAGAGAAAAACAGCTCTTGTACTCACTTTCCTCATTTATCTAGAGGAAAATAGTTTTTTTTTTAGTCAGGCATGTCCAAGGGTCAGCTCCCAGTGTTCTCTCCTGTCTATCTGATGAATCTGAGCATCTTGGGGCAATGTAGAAATTGCCTCATGTACACAGACAACCCTCTCCTCCTAACACCTAACACTACAACCTGTGAGAGATGCACTTATCTAGCCAAACTGGAGGTAAAGCTCTCTCCAATCAAGTTGAACTTGACAGTCAAGAGGAGAAGGTAAACACTTGCACCACACCACACTCATCAGATAGTCTCACTAAATCTAAACCACCAAAATCCATACATGGAAACACAAAAACATTCACGGAGGCTCTCAATAATAATCTGTCTAAGCAACAGAGACCTCCAAAGCAGATACGCAAGCAACTTCCATCCCCCAACACAACCCAAATGACACATAGCCCACAGACTCAGTGTGCCACTCAACTACAGCCAATAAGGCAAAACAACGTACCCAATACACTAGTCATAGGTGACTCTATAGTCAGGCACACTGATGTCCCACTCACCAGGCTAAACAAGGAGAAGGTTACTGTCAGCTGCCTGTCGGGTGCCAGGATCCACCACATAACCCACGCACTCAGTTCACTCCACAACAAGTACAAATATGACTCTGTCATTGTCCATGTTGGTGTGAACAACCTGAGACATACCTCCCTGGACTACATCAAAAGAGACATGGAAGAGCTCTCCGATCTTGCAGCCCAGGCAGGTATGACCCTAGCCCTGAGTAGAATTCTGCCATCACCCAGAATGATGCCACAGTACAAGGACAAAATGATTGACTTCAACAATTGGCTAAGCTTCTCATGCCAATCTAAAGGGATCCAGTATCTGTCTGCCTGGGATGACATAGTTGACAGACCACGATGCTTTGCAAGAGATAGCCTGCACCTGTCACCCCTGGGATTCCGGATCCTGGCTAGGGTTCTTGCCGCCCCTATAGTGCCTTTTTTAGGCAAGGTTCAAATGACAAATTCACTACCGTAACAGGAACAGGCAAGCAAAAACTGAGGGTGATGCTACTCAATGCCAGAAGTCTAAATCTTAAAATCCACTCACTCGAGGCACTCCTTAAAATGGAGAACATTGATATCTGTGCAGTGACTGAGACTCATACCACACTTTTCGGCCATGTAACCTGGACCAGAACACCAAAGGCGGAGGTGTGCCCATATTCATTAAGGATATCCACACCTCCAGGCTAGCTGCTCAGCATAATGCAGCCAAGGTTATCCAAGTGCAACTAACTCTGGGCAAAACAGAAATCCAAATTGTAGCTTGCTACAGATCACCCACCATGCCCCAGGATTCCCACTCCTCTTTTCTTGATGTACTGGAAAATATTAGGGTTCAAACAAACACCCTAATAATGGATGATTTCAACTACCCCACCATTAACTGGGAAAACTACTCATGTACCAACTCCTTTGCTCAACCCTTTCTAGAATTCAAAAACTCCAATGCCCTGGATCAACTTATCCACACCCCCACCAGGGGCAAAAATATCCTAGATCTAGTCATTACAAACATGAGTGACCGGTGTTCTACACCTGAAATCAACACCTCATTGGTCCGATCCGACCATAAGCTAATTACCCTAGATATCCACATCCTGCCCCCACCCCCCATTAAGGAAACCATGGTTAAAAAACTTCTCCAAAGCCAACTTCATGCTTCTTAAGACAGAAGTGGTGAACTTCATGACACCCATGCAGATGGACAATACAGTTATGACTACTGAATCCTACACAATTGCACTTTATAAGCACTTACATGAGTGCATGGATCATGCTATCCCAAACAGAACCAAGATGCCATCCTCCAAAAAAAGGAAGCCAATCTGGTGTTCCCCTGCCATAAACAAACTGTACAACAGAAGGAAGAAACTGTTGCAAAAGAGAGTAAAATCCCATGAGTGGAGGAGCTCCCTGGTCAGCCTCAATAAGAAGCTGCGATCCCTGATAAAATCCTCCAAAGCTAGTTACGAAAACAAAATCGCCACTGATTCTAAAGACAATCACAAAGCATTCTATAGCTATGTCAAGAATCTCAATGGCAACACTCAGATCTGCTCTGAGTTACAGCACAATGGCACTAAATATACAGACCCAACTGATATTGCCAACATCCTGGCAGATAGGTTCAGTGCTAACTTTACCCCCTCTCACCCCCTAAAGAGCCCATCTCTATACCTGAAGAATGCAAAGTTCCTGTAATCACAGCTGCACAGGTAAAAAACACACTCTCCAAAGCCAAGAACACAGCCTCTGTGGGACCAGACAACATCCCAGGCTGCGTTCTACATGAACTACAGAATGAACTGGCACCCCACCTAAGTACCATGTTCAATCATAGCCTCACTTTAGGCTTTGTGCCTGCTGAATGGTGCACAGTGACGGTTACCCCACTCCACAAGGGAGGAGCCACCACGGACCCCGGGAACTACTGCCCCATTAGCCTGACGAGCCTGGTCTGCAAGGCCATGGAACATATTATCATGGAACTTATAAACAAAGACATTGGTAATCTCCAAACTCTGGACCCCACCCAGTTCGGGTTTGTAAAAGGCAGATCATGTCTCTTAAACCTGATAGATTTCTTTGAAGCAGTCACCAAAGCCGTTGACAAGGGTAAGGTGGTTCACACAGCCTATCTAGATCTTGCCAAGGCTTTTGACACCATCTACCACTCTAGAATTATAGATAAACTCACTAAACTAGGTATACATCCCTATGTCACAAGATGGGTGGCCAACTGGCTCACTGACAGAACCCACACTGTGAAAGTAGCAGACTCCTAATCCGACTTCAGACCAGTGACAAGTGGAGTACCACAGGGTTCAGTCCTGGGTCCTCTCCTGTTTGGTATCTACTTCTCCGAAATACAGGCTAACACATAAGGTCTTTGGCTAATGAAGTTCACAGATGACTGCAAACTAGGAGCCATAATCGAAACTCCTAATGATGTGGACATCCTACAAAAGGGCCTCACTGAGACAGATGCCTGGTGTCAAAGCCATGGCCTCAAGCTCAATGCCAAAAAGTGCATTGTCATCCCCTTTGGTAAAAATTCTGTACCAATGAACTACAGTATAGGCGGTAGTATACTTAACACCGAAAGTGTGATAAGAGACCTTGGGACACAGGTGGACAGTAGTCCCTCCTTTGATAATCACATCGCCACAGTAGTCAGGAAATCCTTCTACGTGGCACACCTCATCACAAAAGGTTTCTCATCCAGAAAAAAAGACGTCATTGTTCCCCTCTACTCATCACTCATTAGACCCATTATAGAGTACAGGGCCCCTTTTGATATGTACCTCACAAAACATCTACAACAACTGGAAAGCCCGCAGAAATACCTCACAAAGAGGATTACCGACCTCAAACAGATGCCCTACGCAGACCGTCTCAAAAAACTCCAGCTTTACTCCATCAAATATCGCCTACTCAGAGGTCATTTCTGCCTAACATACAAAGCTATGTCAAACCCAGAGCTGTTGGACATGCTCCAATTAAAGAAATCCCAATCCCTCCAAGCTACACGCTCTAGGGACCTATACCTTGTCACCACAATAAACAGAACATGCTGGAGGGATAGATTCCTGACCCAGAGACTTCCCATGCTCTGGAATAAACTACCTATCTATATCAAACAAAGCTCCTCATTAGAACTCTTCAAGAAAAATCTTGATGATTGGATGGGAAATAGGAAATTCACCCCAGGGATCATCTCTGTGGCTCTGCTTGACAGTGGCACAGGAAAATAATTTTCTTGGGTGGCAAAAGCCAGGGTACCTTTTTTGGCTGGGCTTGTATAGACCCCAGGGCCAATAGCCTAGTAACTATGAACCTATGCCATGTATTCATTTAGTGAGGAACCTCTACGGATATTCCAGTTGTTGGATGTGCCTGGTTAGGTACATGCCAAAGGGGGGTTTGTAATCAATGATAGGTTTTATGAATGCCAAATACAGTGGAACAATGACTTCATTGGACCTAGACCCTAAATCTTTATCTCAGAACATTTTTCCCAAATGTATTAATAGTAAGAAAATTCCAATGGGCTCAGTGTTTTTAAGATTTCCTCAGGCATTAGTGAACATAAGCCTTTGTGTTCCGAACTGGTTGAATTTCTGACTGAGTGGTTTAGTATTCTTTAGCATTTTGATGCCTCACAATAATTCAACATTCAGGGAACATTAACAAACATGGACACGTTTAGCTTATCTTTCTCAGTGTGATTTTATTATGGAAAGAGATGAAAAAAAAGAAAAACACATCGAAGGAAAGGAAGATGTTCATCTGTGGTCAAAATATTCACTGAATTGAGATTGATAACATGGAAGGTGTACTTGGTATTTTTGATAAATGATCACACACTGCCTTCTACTAATATGAAAGATAAAAAAAATATGTTTACTCCACCTTTCACCAGTTCTTTAAGTATTTTTCAGTCACTGTGTGAGGTGAATGTTAGAAAATTATTGGGGTGTCTGCCTAAAACACATTTTTCTAACCTAACCTTTAGTCAAAGTAAAGCCCTGCACTAATTATAGGCATGTCAAGGTAGCCAATTTATGAAAGGTGATAAGGGAATAAACTGATCATCATGAAACATTACAACTAACTTGCTACAATGTTAATTGTTCTAAGTAAGTAACAGTATTTTTTGTAGTGGCGATCTGTACTATGAACATTTTATACAAAAGCATTAGTTCTTCCTTTTTGGAATTGATGGTTAATAATGCCACTGATTTGTCCATTTAGCAGTTCTTTGATCTACCAAACTCAGGGCTAGTCTATTTATTTGACAATTTTTAAATTTTATTGCAATCAATAGTTCAAAAACCATTACCCATTATATTTAGATAACAACGTGAATAATTATTTGAAGTTAATATCAATTATACTAAAGACTGCAGACATTTTTAGAGAAATTGAGCCAAATCAAAATTAATAATGAAATGGAAAATTTTGTTTTAGTGATTGCTGACAATGTATGTTTATACATGTTAATCACTATTGGCTATGATGTTAAAAATATTAGGCCGTTTCTTCAGTGGAAGTCAAATATCAACAATTTTTGTTCTTCTTTCGGCTTTTCCCGGTTAGGGGTCACCACAGTGGAACTCTGGTCTGCTAATGATTGGCAGTAGATTTTTACGGTGCCGAGGTGCCAGCCCAATGCCCAACCTTCAACGAAGGCACACCCATTCATGCATGTCTTTCGAACACCACTCGAATATCAACAATAATGAGTTGAAATTTACATGTTTACTGATAAAAATTGCTTTCAAAAGTATTTTTCTTATCCAAGTAAAAAAATATGCCATCAAAAGAAAGATATATCCATGAGAGCTTCTATAGCCCTGAGTTTTACAAATCTGATGCTAGATGAAGGGCAGGAATCCTGTCTTTATAACATGATTTTTTTGAAGAAAGGGCTTTATATTCTTTATTTTAACAAAATGTCATTAAGTAAACAAATGCTAGTTATGAGGTTAAACAGTCTTCAAATAGCAACAGTAAAGTCCTGGGACCGCTCTTGTTTGGCATCTACTTCTCTGAAGTACAGGCCAACACTAAGAGACTCTGGCTAACAAAATTCGCAGATGACTGCAAACTGGGAGCCAATCCCTCAGAGCTACACACTCCAGAGATCTAAACCTTGTCATCACAATGAACAAAACATGCTGGAGGGATAGGTTCCTGACCCAGAGACTCCCCATACTCTGGAATAGACTGCCCATACATGTCAAGCAGAGCACCTCCTTGGCCTTCTTCAAAAGAAACCTTGATGATTGGATGGGAGATAGGAAATTCACCCTGGGGATCATGTCAGTCACACTGCTAGACAGGGGTCCAAGGAAGTAAATATTGTGGGAAGAAATATCCAGGGAATTGTTATGGCTAGGCTTGTATAGGCCCTAGGGCCGATAGCCTAGTACCAACCTATGAACCTATAAATTTTATAAAGGTCTAAACTGCTTTCATAAGACTTTTAACAGAAAATGATAAGATCACCAGTGACAGCGGGGAGATAGTCAATATGTTAAGTGTGAGATTTTCAGAACTTATGCTATCAAGACTTAATATAAATGACAGTATTGTACCATCTGAGAAAAAGAATTGGACATGCCCATTAAACACAGATGACATGGGCAGATTATCATTAGAAGTATAAAGTCAAATAGCAGCATAGGTCAAGACTGTAAACCTGGAAATTTTATTGTAAGCTTTATCAGCTTCCTGGTACTTTATTCATGTTGCTTTAATACTTTTGTAACCTTTGGAAATGTTCCACATTCCTGGAGGCTAGCCAATACATAAAGGTGGAAGACACCATTTGATTAGCAACTGTTGGCAATAAGCTTGACATCTTTGTGTGGGAAATGTTTTGAAAGATTTATATTATCAATATTGGCTAATTATAACAACATTGGTCTGAATATTAATATTCATCAACATGGATTTACTGAAAGAAGGGCATCATTTACCAGCTTGGTTGACTTTTATAAACCAGTTACTAAAGCTGCAGGTAAATGAATCAAAGTCGTTGCATATATAGACATGACAAAAGCTTTTGATAACTTCCTGCATTGTGTAATTGTCAGATATGTGGTCAAATGAAATATATCAATCCATATATCATTAGCTGAGTATGCAACTGGTTAGGAGGAATATCTCAAAGATCCAAAGTACAAAAGGAGCCCTGCAACATCTGCGGTGCTACAAGGTTCTGTAATGAGCATGATTGTGTTTAATTTTGTGTTTTCTACATTACCAACATGCAACAAGTGCTAGGTATCTAAATGTGCTGATAATATTAAAATTGGAGCTTATATTTCATCCATGGAAACTATTTTATTTAATATTTTCTTGACATCTGTGACTGAACTTTTTGGAAAATAGTTTAAATATTAATTATAATGAATGTGGAGCTATATTTTTGGTCTAGTAACACCTCATTATTCCATCAGAATTGGACACCATAATCTGAGTAAGGTAGATACTTATAAAGATCCAAGAGTAGTAGTAAGTAGTAATCTGACATTCAAAACAAATACAACTACAATACTACATACTACATTAAAAACTTTGATTCACAGAAGAATAACATCTAACTCACAAACTATGCCAAAAATGTATGCCTTTCATAAATTAGACCCACAGGTGCAGGCCAGAGATGGCTTGCACCTATCACCCCTGGGATTCAGGATACTGGCTAAGGCTCTTGCCACCCCCATAGTGCCTTTTTTAGGCAAGGCTCTAAAAATAAATCCACCACCATAACAAGTACTTGCGATAATAAACTGAGGGTCATGTTGCTAAATGCTAGGAGTTTAAACCTCAAAATGCACTCTCTCGAGGCACTCCTCAACATGGAGAACATTGATATTTGTGCAGTAACTGAGACCTGGTTCAAGGCACAAGAAAGCACCCCAGTGATTCCAGGTTACAACTCATACCACACATTTTGGCCACAAAACCCAGACTGAAATACAAAGGGAGGAGGCGTATCCGTATTCTCTAGGGATAACCACACTTCCAGACTAGTTGCAAAGTATAATGTCTCGGAGATCATCCAAGTGCAACTAACAATGGGTAAAACTGCAATACAGATTGTAGCTTGCTACAGATCACCTTCCCTGCCCCAGGACACTCGCTCTACTTTCCTCGAGGTACTGGAAAACATGAGAGTCCAACCAAACACCATTATACTGGGTGATTTCAATTACCCAAACATCAGTTGGGAAACCTACAAAAGTGCTAATACATTTGCTCAGCGCTTCCTGGAGTACATAAACGCCAATGCTCTGGACCAGCTTGTAAACACCTCCACAAGAGGTAAAAATATACTGGACCTGGTCATCAGCAACATGGGGGACAAATGCTCCACACCTGTGGTAAATTCCTCATTGGTCAGATCAGGCCACAAACTCATCACCCTAGATATCCACATACCACTCCCATCCCCTGTCCCAAAAGAAACCATGGTGAAAATCTTCTTCAAAGTGAACCTGCTACTCAAGACAGAGGTGGCAAACTTCGTTACTCCCACGCAGAATGTCAATATGACTGAATCTGCTATATCCTACACAAAAGCACTCTACAAGCACCTACATGAGTGCATGGACCGTGCTATCCCAAACAAGACCAAGACCCACTCCTCCAAAAAGAGGAAACCAGTCTGGTGGACTCCAGCCATAAACAAGCTCTATAATAGAAGGAAGAAATTACTGCAAAAAAAAAATAAATAAATAAAAACACAGGAATGGAGGGGATCCCTGACCAACTTTAGCAAAAAACTAAGAATCCTCATAAAAAACTCTAAGGCGAGTTTTGAAAGAAAAATCGCAACAGACACCAAAGACAATCACAAAGCATTTTTAGCTATGTCAAAAACCTTAATAGCAACTCTCAGATCTGCTCCGAACTACAGCAAAATGGCTCAAAATTCATGGAACCAACTGATATCAGCAATATATTGGCAGATAGGTTCAGTGCAAACTTTACCCCATTCTCTCCCCCCAAAGGGCTCATATCCATACCAGAAGATTGCGCTGTCCCTAAAATCACAGACACTCAGGTGAAAACAGCACTCTCCAAGGCAAGAAACACAGCATCCATGGGACCAGACAGCATCCCAGGCTGTGTGCTACATGAGCTCCAAAATGAATTAACCCCTCACCTTAATACCATGTTTAACCACAGCCTCACCTCAGGCTATGTGCTCATAAAGTGGCGCACGGCAACAGTCATACCAGAACTGAAAATGCTAGAAGCAACAAAGAAATGCAAAAACTTCCTGTAAAGAGGATGGATCAGAATATGGAGATAAGCATCCTTGACATCCAGAGACAGCAGAAAGGCCTGAGGGAGCAAGAGAGGAAACAGGGTCTGAAGGGATTTTTTTTGTACTACTTTGTTATTGTACTGCTTGTTTTTTTTTTTTTTTTTTTTTTTTTTTTTTTTTTTTTTTTTTTTGTCTTCTTACTACTGGAGCTTTTCTCATTGGCTCTCCTCTAAAATGGGCTTCTGCTCAGTTGGACTAACTTGGTTAACAAATGTCAAATAGATAGATAGATAGATAGATAGATAGATAGATAGATAGATAGATAGATAAATAGATAGATAAATAAAAGGGACAACATCCAAAAGGAAGGCACCTTCAGAAAAGTGTTTAGATGAGAGAGATCTAGAATTAGTCTCCAAGTAACAGTAAGTACCCTCTTTTCTGGGCACTGGAAATATTCTTGAATAAAACCCCTTTCCCCCTTTGGGACACAGGCACCTCTTGAATATTACCCTGAGACACAAGACCTCGAAGAACCTCTGGGAAAAAAGTAAGTTGAGCCCAATGAGGCTGAGGAATGCCCATAAAAGGAGGACAGGAAATCCACACCATGAAGTACCCCTGATGAATGATTGACAGAACTCAAGAATCCTGGGTGATTCAAAGCCAAATAGGAAGAGAAAGAGAAAGGTGAAGAGAAAGGGGAATGTGGCTGGGAACAGGTGGATAGTGAGACAGCACCTTATTTGTCAGGAAAGGAAGGCTTTTGAAGCCTTGTCGTCTGAGTGATATTAGCAGGAGGAGCCTGTTTACCACCCCTTTTACCTTTAGCAGGAGGGATAGATTGCCCTAGAATAAAAGCTGGATTAAAAGAGTAGTTTCTCTGAAATTTAGGCACAGGAGAAACAAAGAAATGTTTAACCTCCTGTAAGCCCTTCCCCTTCTCCTGAAGAGACTTAAACAAATCAGCAGCCACTTCCCCAGACAAAAGTGTATTATCCAGAGGAGCATCCATCAGCTTAGTCTTAAAATTACTGGGTAAAGATTGAAGCCTAAGCCAAGAATACCTCCTCAGGACTGAACCAAAAGCAGCAGTCTTCGAAGAGGCATCTGCTACATCATAACTACATTTGACAGGATGACAAACAACTTGAGAGGAAGTCCCTAGCAAGAAAAGAGCAGAAGATTTATTCTCAGAGTCTGGAAGATCAAAAACAAAGAGTGAAACGGTCAAAAGCTGACAAGCCTGAGAAAGAAGAGCCAACACATACCTAGGTATATGGGTCTAATAATTAATAGCCCTAAAAGCTAATCAAAAGTTTTGCCATTTTTAACCCAATAGCACCACATGGTGGCCAGAAAGTGTTAACAATACATGCACATTTAAACGCCCACACACACACACACACACACACACACACACACACACACACACACACACACACACACACGTGTGCGCGCACACACACACACACACACACACACACACACACACACACACACACACACACACACACACTAGTTATCAATCCCCACCAGTTTAAATATATTTTCTGACAAAATATTTTATTCTGCACCTGTCTCTTGTTTAAATTCTTTCTGTCTGTTACTTCTCAGACAGTCTACCTTGCAGTTCTATTCAGATTCAGAACCTAAGCTGATTTTCCAGATTCCATAGAAGAAAGAATTTTTACTTCTATAGTACCCAAACAGTTTGTTTTTGTAGTTCATCAATTTGTAAATTCATTTCTACACACTGATTTTTGCTCTTCCACATTTCATAGAAATCCTCTTTTCTGGCACAAATTTTACAAGCTTGATTTATTTAACAGAGGAAAAAAAAGCTTTCTGTCATGTTTATGACATATACAGCTATTGCAAACCTGAATTAAAAATGAGTGATCAGCCTGGCCTCCATCTTGGTTTCTCAGCATCACATTGCTTTATTTCATATCCCACACTTTTATGACACATTCTGTATTTATTTCTTATTTTCACTTTTATTAAACTTGCATCTATCTTTTACACCTTACCTTTATCAGCTAACAATTTTAACTGTGTACTAGTAACTTCATTTGCTCTGTATACAGCCTCATCTATTTTATAAGGTCAGGTTCATTTTTGTTACTCCTATTTCTGCATTTTGTACTCCACAAATATTTATTTTTTTCATAATAGAGGATTGTGCAGCTCTCCAAATTCTCAGGAGTGGGTTCTGGTCTTCAGCTTAGTATCAAATGCTTCTGTGGTGTCAATAGTATCTATAGTAACACGTCTAAACACAAACTCTTTCTATGTGGAAATAATTACTGATTTTTTCTCTCTACTTGCTGCTATTATGTCATTCTTCTCATCAGGAAAATTAATACAGTTAATTATCTCTATCACCTCTTCCACAGCAACATGCAGAAATGCAGCACTGTGAATCTCTTTAGACTTTTCAGCTAATATGCTTTCTTAGAAGGAAAGTTATCTCAGGTATTTAGGCACAAACTTTGCAAGATACTGCATAACTTCTTAGAAAGCTCTGTGATGTCTGCCTGTCTTCTAGTCAATAATAGACCGAATTTCTCCTAGCAAAGCACATACTTTTCTCCTAAATGTCCTTGAGACATAAATATTCTGGCTTTAAACACATATTTTCTTAACACAGATATATTTCTTCTCTTCAAGTAAGTACAGTTTATTAGTACTGGTAGACATTTCTAGACTTTTTGGAGCTATATTCCTAGAAAATTTTCTAGAGCTGTGTACCAAATGGCAAGCAGATCTGTGTATATAGCTGCTACGCCCTATGCAACAGATGCATTACTCTGTATTTATACTGTATACAGAAGGCATTCAAAAGCCAGTACCATCATTTACAGTACCTAAAATCTGGACACGTATCTCATGTGTGTTAAGCCCTGTCAGTTCAACTATATATGTTAGTATAGAAACTCATTCAGGAAACACTGCTGTTTGTGTAAACATGGGCACATATCAAATGAAGCAGCAAATAATAAGTCAGCACACACATGGCACACAGCACACCAAGGGACATGACATGACATTCAATATTGATATATTATATGAGATATGGCACGTCTTTGTGCAATAAGCATTAGGAAGCTGTAGGACCTAAATACCAACAACAACTATGTGGTAGTCCACAAATATAAGTAACATAGATATATATATACATCATATATCACAAGACAAAGTATGGCTGCATCCATACAACATTAGAAAGACTACTGAAAGAATAGCTCATCCATGTGGTACACAACATTTTGACCGGCAGTACAAAGGAAAAACACCAAAGACATGAACAAAAATGTGTCGCTTCCCTACTGTTGATTAAATGTGAAGTGGTCAAGGCAGCAACTCATCAAGTTCAGTTCCCCAATACTCAAATTGCTGATTGCTGTTATTCAAAGTCACTGCTCACGAGGTTCCTATTTTCTTACTGGCAGTCATTCAATTTTTGTAGGCTTTCATCTTTTTCCTGCATCTATGTGACAGACAATTGAGTTACTCTATACAAGTAAAGGATACAGGAGTGCTTGCCCCCTGTAAAAAGAAAAAAAAAAATTGTTGGAGATATTGTCAAGCTGAATTTTTTTCTGCTGTGTTTTAACCAATTGACTCTTCAGAGAAATTAACCAGTTGCAGTTTATGTTATGCGGCATTAAGAAGGATTTCTTCCATGTCTTAAACAGAGGTGAAGCTCACACATGACAAAAGGACAACACAGAGCTAAATATATGTAACTTCTTTTGTTCGTGGTGACAGCAGTATGAAAACATGTACAGCAAAGACACTGTGTATGCAAACTTCTCTGGGTTATAATATTGATATATAAAGTTTACTGCTCTATATGCAGCTGTAAGCAGTAGCTGTAGGACTTTTCAACAAAAAAGTCTGCAGATATATATTATTACAAAGAGTAACACTGCTACAAGCTGGCAATAGTTATTGTGACTTTTCAAGGTATGGTACAAAGCAAATGCAGCACACATACACAGACACACACCACACACACACAAAATGAATCTTACATTTTAATGAAATTATCAGACCTTTGGTGAGTAGATGCTCTTCATTATAGCTGACAGAAACATGATGTAGATGATACATGCAGGACATTCATATGTCCTTAGTGACAAGCAAAACTGTAAGCATTTCACAGCAGTAACTGGTGTGTAACAAAAATGTGTAAGGGACAATGGGCATAAACAGTGGATACATATAACACATGGTGTGTTACATGGTGTGTTACAGCTAAGTAGTGCACATTACCCACTGCACAGAGTGCATTACATGTATACTGTCACATTTATAGGTACGTGTGAAGTACTTACACATTGTATCTTTAAATGGGTGTTGCATCTAATAGGATTAGTATATCATGTGATCATTTCATCAGTTCAGTAACAATTGTTGAAGATGGACATCAGGCCTTTTGCCTCTCCCCTCATCCACCTTGGCTGCATGTATACTTACTTGTGTAAATATACAGCACTGTGTCTGAATTAAAGGAACTTTAGTGTCCACCTTGGCTACGTTATAAACTTACTTGTGTAAATATACAGCACTGTGTCTGAATTAAAGGAACTTTAGTGTCCACCTTGGCTACGTTATAAACTTACTTGTGTAAATATACAGCACTGTGTCTGAATTAAAGGAACTTTAGTGTCAGTAATAGTTCTCAACAGCTGCTGTACTTCCATTTTATTCCAAGCTATGGTCAGTTGAAGCTGTTTTCTAAGCCTTTTGTTTTCCTCTTTAGACTGTTTCAGCAACGTAATATCTGTATTTGACAGGAGGAAGTTTTGCTTCTCACTTTTCTGATGAAGAAGGGGCATTCCCATTTTCTTGCTATTGATGGAAGAACATCCAGGTGTGTTTTCTCATTTTTTCAAATAAAAATACTTGTTTCTCATTTATTTAAAATAAATCCTGATTCTCATTCAATTTTTGTAATCATTTATATTTCTCAGTTAGTGAACTATAAGTGCAGAGAATTCAGCCATGCGCTTGCTCTTGCAATCAGTTATAGAATTTTTGTCATATTCATAAAACTGCCAACTTGTCATTGATATTTCCCTTAAAATGTCTGCACTGCCTGCAGTAGCTAAAGAGGATAAAGACCTATCAGATCCAGCTTCATACAGATCCATTTCAATCCTAAACCATGATTATAGTGTTTATGTCTATAAAAGCTAAACAAATGGCAAAGGTGATGCCAAAATTGATAGATATGGATCACTGTGGTTTTGTGGAGGGGAGGCAAACATCTGACGACATGAACAGAACACTGATGATCCAGACAGAAGCATGATGTAAGAAAATACCAGTGTTGTTGGTGAGTCTTGATGCAGAGAAAACATTTGACAGAGTAAGCTGGGAGTTAATGAGAAGGGCACTGGATGCGTTTGCATTCCCTGATAAAATTATAAGGTTGATTAGGAGGATACAGAGGAACCAGGCAGTTACGTCCTTTTTCCCTTTTGTTATTTGCATTATATTTAGAGCCACTGGCAAAGAAAATAACGAAGTCAGAAATTCAAGACTATAATGGGTATGGTAGTCAAGAAAAACTATCTCTATATGCAGATGATATTATTTTACACCTGATAAAACCAGAAAAGGACATTTCAATGTTGTGGAACATTTTGAGACAGTTTCAGATCTTTCTGGGACATAAAATTAATGAAGATAAAACAAAGGCAATAGCTGCATATTATGTACCCACACACAAATTGGTACAACAATATCCATACTTATGGGGACATGATAACATGAAGTGCTTAGGAGTATGGATTAAAAATTATTCTGGTGTGGCAACTAAGGGTATGTGGGAAGAAACTAAACAAAAGATAACACAAAAACTGAGAAACTGGAAGCTCTGTTTTATGGATATGGCTAGCAAGATACAAGCAATTAAAATGTTTTTAGTCCCTTTAGTTTTATATACAGTTCGGGCATATTTTTATCAACTAGAGGAGAATTTGTGGATAGCAATTAATAAAGACTGAAGGATTTTATCTCAGAGGGGAATATGGCAAGAGTTAAGTGGGATAAGCTGATTCTTCCAATAGAACAAGGTGGTTTGGGATTACCTAAATTGAAGGGGAATTAAGAGCTACACAGTTAACGCTCCTATAGCACAAGCAGAAACCTATAATTAAAAGTGGAAAGGGATGATGATGAAATGGGGGAAGCTCAAGATACAAGGAGTCACTGGGATTTTAGATGCAGATCCTTAAAGAGAATAACCATAACCATACAGAATATAATATTCATAAAATAGCAGAACATATTCTAAGATCTAAGCTAACATGAGAATGGAGAAAGGAGAGTCTGGCAATAGGTATGGCTGCAATTAGGGACCCAGACAATAGGCAAGGGGAGGCGATGGAATTTATTGGATAAAATTGGAAAAAGAACCAACATACTGGGACTAAATAAACAGAGAGGGAAAAGTAATAGAATGGGAAGAGGCCATGAATTTATTTGGACTGCAGGCTAGAGAGTGCCTTTCCTGTCAAGGATTGATATCAGAGTATAGGAAAAACAGAAATATATATGAGAATCCTAAGCAAAAGATCAACACTAGTAGAGTTTTCAGTAGAATCTAGAACAGAAGCTGCTGTTAAAAAGGAACAATTAGTACAGTATATAACATATCCAAGGATCAATCCTAGGACCCCTACTTTTCACTATATTTACAAATAATCTTCACAAAGCTGCCCCTCTAGCAAACCTGGTTCAATATGCTGATGACTCCACCTTAATATGCTCTGCCCCCACCCTCCAAAAACTTCAAATCAAGACTCAAGAAGCCTTTAAAAGACCCAACATATGCTCTTTCATCCTTCCAAAGCAGCACCGCCTACTTCCCCATTCTCTATTTCTGCATCAGATAATACCCTTATCTGCCCCATCACACAAAGCAAATTACTAGTGGTCATTATTGACAATAATATGAAATTTGACAAACACATAGCTCATACAATAACCAAAATCAACAAAAAAACTAGGTACTCTTTACAGATGTAAAATCTTCCTAACCAGCAACAGTAAAGTTACCTTAGCTCGTACCCATCTTCTCTCTACCTTACTGTATGCTTCTGTCCTAATAAATCTAGACAAGAGTGATTTAAACAAGCTATCAGTATGCTACAACAAAATAGCAAAATTCGCCATAAACTCCTCCTACCTCACCCACCAATGTCAGGCTCTAAAACAGCTTTCCTGGATGGAACTCCCTAACACTTTAGCTCAAAACCAACTTCTTCTAGTTCATCAAATACTGTACCAACCTGACAAAACTCCAGCCTTACAAGACCTGATCACCCTCTACTTCAATAACTGAGAACTTAGATCCACTAACAAGGCACTAATCACAATCTCCAAAAGCCATTACAGCTCTGGTGACTCTCTGTATTCTGGCAACATTGCAAAGACTTGGAACTCCCTACCACTATAAATCAGGTTATAACCTAACAAAACCATCTTCAAAAAACAGCTTATTTCCCACCTAAACAACTCCTGGACATGCAACTGCCTAGCACCTGACTGACATATTCTAACTCCTTTCCTCTACCCACTATCCAACCTCTTTAAAACTCCCACAGATGCACTATATATTATCACACGTTACTTACCAACTCACTGCCACCTACTCCCCACTGCCCCATCTATACCCACTAACTATCCCCTAGACTAAGTTGAAAAGCTTTCCCTTAAAATGTCAATGCACCTCATATGAACTTGTCTATATTCTCCTCCTTTTTTTAGTTTTTCCTTTCTTGTCTTATCTTCAGCACATCTTCAAGATTATTTCTACTAAATGTACTGTGTGAACAACCATCATATGTTACTACCTACTATACTTTTATTTGTATGTCTAAACCTCTATGCTTATTCAAAATATCTTATGCAATCATATGTTATTATCTGCTATATTTTTATAAGTGAATGCGTAAACCACAATGCTCATGTAAATGTCTTATGTATAGTATGTTAGTAATTGTTCTGGAGCTTTTCTCCCCAGGCCTCCACTGAAAACGGACAGCTCTGTGCAGTCAGACCTCCACGGTAAGCAAATGTAAAATAAATAAATAAATAAATAAATATTGCATGATAACTATAAGAATCAATCAGAAAAGGTTAGAAAGGGTTGGGAAGTCAGAATAGATAAGCAATTCACGAAGAAACAATGGAAGGATATATGTATGTCTCCCAAATATGCAACACAGTCTAGAAGATTTAGGATCTTTGCTTGGAAGTTTTTTCATAGGTATTTTTATACGCCAAGTAGACTCCAAAGAATTTTTCCTCAGGTAAATAGCAGGTGTTGGAGCTGTGATGGGGAAGAAACATGTAACTGGGAACATAATTTCTGGGAGTGTAATGAGTTGGCAGAGTTTAAAAATTCCCTGCAGACTACTCAGAAATAATGGGTGTCCTAATTGCTTTAACTAAGGAAATGATTTTTTGAGCTATTGTACAGAATCATAATTGCCTAGACATAGTAAGGCCTTGCTAAGTCTATTTACCAAAAAATCCATTACTAGAAAATGGAAATCAAAGTCTAAACCAACTGTACTAGAGGCAGTGAATATAGTTACAGAGATAAAACATGTGGAAATCGGATTTTTAGAAAATGGTAGGAGAAAATTACATAGGAAAAATGGGAATTGTGGGAACAATACATGCAGAGGAGGAATATCATTTAAAAGAGGGCAGGATTTGAATGAGCTATGTTGTAATGTTTGACTGACACTGCATAGATTATAAATAATGTATAATGTTTGCAACTAAAATGATGTCAATATGGTTTGTTTTCATTTATATAAATGCATGATTGCATAAGTCATGTGATAATTTAATAACGAGGTTTCTTGTTTAAACAATGTCTGCACTGCAACCACCCTTCTTTTTGAAGCTCCATAGAAACTTGCTAGAGGACTGGAAAATCAGTTTTGAAAAAAAATGAGCTGTATCTTAGTGTGAGTGGTTTTGCCAAAGCTCCAGTGTGCAGCATTCTTTCATATCCCTGTGAAGAAGCAGTTTGGGTATCGTAACACTTTTAATTGTAAAGAAGAATAGGGAGGTACAATTTATGTACTGAAGTATAAATCTAAAGCTTTGCTGCAAGATGAAGAAAAAACTGCCATATGTAAGGTGTTTGTGTTTTCACTACAAATTAAGGTTTACAGAAGTTAATTGATGTTTATGCAACTGGTGAGAAACCTAGAACACGGCTATGTGTTTAGTGACTTGCATGATTAATTAATGAGAGATAAATTGCTTGTGAAATCAGAAATAATTGAGTAAAAGTCAGATTTCTAAGGGAAGCTGACCTGATGCTTGGTAAGTACTACATCATATAAAGCGAGTGAACTGTCATGCATACAGTTTAAAGCATGAATAAGGGACTAGACGTCTGTAAAAAAAAAGCTGCAAATGAGAGTGAAAACAAAACAAGGCTTAAACTTGTTAAAATAATGT
Source organism: Protopterus annectens (assembly GCF_019279795.1). Taxonomy (NCBI): domain Eukaryota; kingdom Metazoa; phylum Chordata; order Ceratodontiformes; family Protopteridae; genus Protopterus; species Protopterus annectens. The sequence continues at coordinate 109,917,511 of NC_056742.1, read as the reverse complement.
GGAAATGATTTCAAACAAATTATATCCAAATTGGTGCATGGTAAGAAACCACACTTAAAGAAGCGATGTGGCTACAGGTACGAAGCACACTGGAAAGCAAGTAGTCAAGTCTGTAGGCTACGTTGGAGTTATAACCATCCTGCCAAGATGTTTAAAAGTCAAAATAAACTGTGACATTAAGATTTGCATAGACCAGAGGGCAAAGGAACATAGTAAATCAGAAATGTTTGTGGGCGCTGTTGAGATGCACATTGTGAATGCAATACAAACCACAGCCAGAACCAATAATAAATGTAGGTCAGAAAATCTGAAGGTTAAAAGCACAAGTATTGCATTTATGCTTGGTACTAGTGTGGAATTCGGCATACTGTCTGAATCTATATTTAGGACATCAAATCTGTCTTATAATGTATAAAGCCTCCGTGCCCTTATTTAACATCAGGACACAGATTAATGTCCTGTAGGACAAATCTTGTTTAGCTATGACTACTTGCGCAGGAAGTATAGAATACTGTTTCAAAAAGTACTTAAAGAAACCAGATATAGTAGATCATAATGTTTGGGAAATGTGTTATGATTAACAGGATTTGTACTGAGCAGTAATAGAGTGATTTACCAGCAACTACAGGGGGTTCCAGAAACAAAGCTAACTGCCACAGCAGTAAGTCTGTAAATACTTAAAAGGAACAGAGTCAAAACATTCACAAAACTGCACAAAACAGTTAAAAAGGCACTTTCTGTATGTTAATGCATTGCACATTATTGATGCATATGTTCATGAAGGTTAATCAACAGCCATAATGGACACAAAGGATAATGGTGTCAAATCTATTCATTGTAGTACCTCACTGAAGGTGAAGAAATATAATTTACAAATGGTGGCATGATTACCTCAAGTTCCTGATGATAGCATCAAGAGATGTTCTGACTTATTCAGTGGTTTAGGCTAACTGCAAGAAGACATCCAAATTCAGATTTCTCCTGAGGCTTTATAAGTTGTACTCACTCCCGGATAAGTTCCAGTTGTAATCAGAGGTAAAACTGAACAGGAATTACAATTCATTGAAGAGTTATTCTTAAACAAACAGAACCAACTCAATAGCTTAATATTATGGTAAAAGCCATGAAGCAGCACAAGCTGAGAATATACAAATAATACCCTAACAGTACCTCTAACCAAATCATTAGCAAACCTCCCTCTTCCATTCATCCCAAAAATCTCCTCTCATATAATACAAACAGATTAATATGTATCTATATCTCAGTATGCTATGTAATCTTTTATACTCTCAATCTGTCTACATCCTTGCACAACAAATCACTAGTTTTCACTTTACTACCCTTCCTTACACAATCAGTTACTCTCTAAACTTTACTAGCCTTCCTTTTCTTAATCCCCTCGCTCCCATAATAATTTCCCCACTATATATAGCTAGACTCCCCCTGTATCTCCACATTCACACGACCTTTCCTCATCTCTGTCACTCCACTCACCCTCTAGATTTCTAAGCAGTATCTCCTCCATTACTCCTCCTCCTCTAACCACGTTTGTTTCCCACTTACTCTTAATGCTTGTTCTAGTACTAATAACACACATACCCTCCTATCATCTACAACAACACATAAACTCACTATCACCTTCCAGCACCTCTTCACGTGCTCCAAACACAGCACACTCTTAACTTCACTGTACCTCCAGACTTACTCCCCTCAGTTTTCATTCACCTACTCAGGGTCAGCCATACAGTGGCAAATCACATACTAAAACTAGGACTTAGGATCAAATCCCAATGCTGCATTCAGTTCAGACTATCAAACTATGTGCGGACATGGTCCCAAACCCTGGTCCTCTTCACAGTACACCAACCTCCACATGTTCTAGATCACAGTCTTGATCAATTCAGCCCATTAAATCATCCAGCCTACATCTCTTTAATATAAATTTAAGAAGCATTAGAAATATACAAGCAGACTTACATGCCTGTATAACATACCATTAGCCAGATGTCATTGTAACTATTTAAACTTATCTAAAGCAAGATACCACATTTTGCCTCCAGAATACAATATTCTGAGACTAGCTTGATCCACAAAAATGGTTGGTATTGTTATTCATTAGCTTAACTCTTCAACCTTCAAAAAACCCCGAAATAAATAATTATGAGATCTCTTCTAAAACTGAATAAATATGTCTCTTTGTGGGCTCCCTATTGAAATGTCGGCACTTGAAATGATGAGTGCCAACACACTGAAAGTCTGAAAATGTTGCAGAAGAGTGAATATCAGACTTCACTCTTCTCCTTTAAATTTGATTTTTTTGCAGGGTCAAGCCCCCTAAATCCCTGAATGTCGACGGCAAGCCCCCCCCAAACCTATATATGTTAACTCCAAGACTGCCATACCTTAGAGAAAAGGGAATATCCCAAGAAATATCAATCTCTGACTTAGTAAATATACGTCCATTTTTTTACTCATTCAGTCTCCATGTTTCAGGATGCTAGTAGGTCCCAATATTTCAAATGGTTACCCTGTATGCATAACAGGAATCTATATTTCTCCAGGCAGTAATACAAAAGCATAATTCTTCAGCTGGGCTTTCACAAATTTGCCATAAGAAACTATCATAACAGGCAATCTAAATATTGACTGGCAGATCATAAACAATGACAACTTTAATGATAGAAGGGCTAACCCAGCCTAATACATCCCCAATTAGACAAAATAAGAATTCTTTCAGGAAACTGACCTTAGAATGAATCCTCACTAACTCCCCAAAGAATATGGTCTCCTCTGATGTTCTCCCTGAATTCCTACATGACCTCCTCCCTATCTTTGTTAAGGGAACACCAAAATATCCATAAATACTACCACTACAGCCACGCTCACAATCTGTCCTAATTCCAAAAAATGTCTTAATCTCAAACTTAAAATTAATAAATTGGAATCAAGTACTAACCCTTCAACTAGATGGCACACTCATCCTGTTTAACATCACTTTCCTCAATTTTCTAAATGTATATGCCTCTATAAGAATCAAAAGAATCAAAGAAAATCCAAAACATTGGCTGTCCAGACAAACCAAACAATTTATGAACCAGAGAGACAAAGCATGGGAAACCTAGAGAAAAAATAAGACAGATTATAGCCTACAAACATATAAATACCTCAGAAATAGCATCAAGCAAAAGATTAAACTTGACAAGAAATCACATTACACCCATCTCCAAAACTTTAAATCAAAAGAGCACAATACTCTTCTGGTCTTCAGTCAACAAACTATTAAATCCTGGCTCACTCACTCAGCCTGCCACCTCTTCTCTCCATCAGTTGGTTCAGTTAAATGACTTGGCCTCCCAATTCAATGCACACCTTATCAGCTCAGTAACTTCTCTCCTAAACCTATCAGCCTCCACTACCCCGCATTCTTCCTCTAAACCAACAATGCAACATGAAACATTCTCTATGGAACCCATCTACACACTCACCATAAAAGACAACTACTTCTAAAACTGAAACCTATCAAGGATATATTAAAATGGTGGCTTATGCTCTGGTCTACCCAGTTTATATGTTACTTAACTGATCCATTAAAGAAACCTATGTTCCCAACTAGTGAAAAAAAAAAAAAAACTTACAAATTATCCTTATACAACAGTAGCACTTCCACAGACCTTACCAAGATGTATAGACCAATAGCCATTCTATCTGCACTCTCAAAAGCCCTTGAGAAATATATTCATACACAACTACTCTCCATCAAATCTACAACACAGCTCAGTCTCCATCCTTACTGTAGCACTACTACTTCCTTTATTAACTTCGTAACCACTATAAATCAAAACAGAAATGATGAAAACCTAGGCTTTGAAGTCTTCCTTGACCCACTGTAGGCCTTCCCTAATTCCACAATCACAATAAATCAAAACAGAAATGAGCAAAACCTAGTTACTGCAGTCTTTTGACCTAGTTAAGACTTTTGACACCATTTCATACACAAAACTGCTACAAAAAGTGTCTTCTCTAGGTCTAGATAAGCCCACACTTACTCAGTTTGACAGCTACTTGTCCTCTAGACAACAAAGTGTAAAATGGCAAAATAACATCTCCCTTTTCCTTCCCATTGCAGCCAGAGTCTCCCAGGGCTCTATTCTAGGCCCTCCACTACTACTACTACTACTACTGAACTACCTCCACTCAGTAAGCAAATATGAACAAATCATTCAATGTGTGGATGACTTCACTCTGATCTGTCCTGCAGAATAAATGGATAGACTCCAACAACTAAACCAAGAAACACAGCTATCTGATTCTCAGCTTTTAAATTCTAAAAAAATCAAGTTCATCCTATTTACCCTAAAACAACTCTCCACCCCGAAATCTCTCTTCAGTCTAACCTCACAAACAACAGAATAACTGAAATAGTAATCCACACTAAGCTACCGGGTGCAATAAATTGATGACAACTTGAAATTGGACTATTAAGTAAAATATGTAACAAAAAATGGCACCCTTTACAGGATAAAACCTTGACAGAAGCATATACCTTGGTCAGCCTGATACCAAATAACTAACAGAAAAAATAAAGAATGAACAAACCAGCCCTTTGGCTGAATGCCTTCTACTGGTTCTTAATGTTAGGATAAAGCCTGAACAGACAATGTTAGAATATATATTGCTTCAACTTTCCTCCTTTCAACACTCCAGTATGCACTCTCTATTTTCATTAATCTTCGGGTAACACAGATTAAGCTCCTTGATCAGTGCAACTACAAAGTAGCCAAATTTGCTGCTAATATGACACACAAATCTCACCACTGTATAGCAAGAAAGCAGCTACATTGGCTTGAGCTGTTTCACTCCCTGACTCTATCTCAACTACTTACCACACATAACCTTATTCACAAACTTGAAAAATGCCCTGGTATAACTCACATCCTTCAGTGCTGCTCACCAAATTAGCCTCTTAGGTCAGAAGATAACAGAAAACTACTCCTAATAACTAAATCCAACAACTTTGTTGGCAACTATGTTTATTCTTCCTACATCTCTAAAATCTGAACACCACCCCTTTGCCCTTAAACAAATACCTCAGGTGAAAAATTTCAAGTCTGAATTAAAACATCTCCTAATGAACACATCTGTTTTCCTGCTCTACTACTCGCTTGAGAAAAATTTCAATCCAGCTACACAGTATATTCAAAGATATGCTAACCCCTCACCTTATCTAATGATAATTTACATTCTCCCCCCCCCTTTTCTTACTACTTTCTACTCTTCTTCTCACATCCTCCCTTATTTTTATTACGCACTCCTATTCCTCCTCATCATCTCTGGCTCACTACCTCATTTTTTCTCCCCTCTTCTTCCATCCCCTTTCACATCACATTACTTCTGTATCTGTCTTTACCCAGACACAAACCATACACCGGAACCTTACAGGCATTCTTCTCAACAATAATCCTACATGTTACTCAACCCCTTCTTTTCATTCAGTTTATCTACT
>NC_056742.1:109809508-109909508 GCF_019279795.1 Protopterus annectens | reverse complement strand
TGCACCTTTTTTCTTGATTGTTCTTACCATGTGCATATTTATTTATTTACATATAAATATGTGGAACTGATAGTCACAGTGAATACAGATAGCATTGAATATAGTGTGGATAGTGGCATAGCAGGTAATAGATATTAAATGTAAACCACAGATATCATCTTGTTCTGTAAATGCATACAAGTACACCTGGTTCACAGTGCATGTACACATAACCTGGTTGTTACAACAGGTTTAGAACGATCACATTTACTACAACTTCATTCCCAGACAATGCATGCACATAAGCTTAGTTAAGTACATAATGGGGAATATATGTCATAATATTATAATGTATGTTATTTTATGCATAATGTGAGGAAACATTTTATACACTGCTGCATAACTGTAGAGTTTTCTTTGAGGAATCCCACTAAAATGTACCTGTGTAGCAGTTATATCCCTAATTATTCTGCTAAGTGCTGTTGTGTCCCTTTGTAAGAAGTGTGACTTTGTGACAGAGAAGATATTGATAGTATTAATTCATGATACAGACTAACATATATAGCTGATCACTCACCAAATCCATAGTAAAACAGTATTTTTCATTGTGTAACTTATTCCATGACAAGCATCAGCATTATGCATGTTGTGTCCTGGTTAATTAGTGTTGCGTCTGTACTAATTGTTGACCTTGCACTTGATCCTGTACTGAGATGCTGAGCTTTATGAATTGCAGGAAACATGCGCCTGTAACTGTGTGTGACATGAGAAGCTGTGGCTCAATGCAAAATATTTGTGCTGTAGCAATGGCACTTGCACAGGCCTGTTCTTATGGTGTTTGTGAGTGGACAGTAAAACAGAAATGAAGCCTGTGTTTATACTGAACCCAAATATGTGGGTATATTGTGCATGCTGACACTGCTTAGTGCATATGATATCATCTCAACAACAGAGACATTTCAAAGTGCCACTAATATGTCAGAATGGACAGAGTGAAGTGAGGCATTCTTTTTGGGCACATGTGATTTTGACATAATGATCTGTGATCTGTGCATAATGCTGTGAATGTATGAATCCTGGCACTGTGGTTAAATCATCCATTCTGGACATTTAAGAACAGACTGATATATGTGCTGTCAATGAACATATCACAGCTGTGTATTCATCCTGGCAGGATGTGTTACTCTGCCACTAGGACTGTACATGCATGTAATGGGGGAGATAATATTGTCTCCTGTACCACGGGGGGGGGGGGCAGAGGACTGTACAACTTCTGGATGTTCCTCGCACTTGTCAATATTACCATGCAATACATGTGTCATTGGCCATAGTATTGCTGCTACTAGAACAAGATTGTGTATGCAGGTACAAGCTAACATGAGCTGATGATACACTATGCACATGGTTCCACCCACAGTTCTCTCCATATGCTGATGTATAACCAGTGAAACAGTTATGCATCACTGTCAGTTGTGTCACATAGTCACACAAACAGCTCTGATGCAGCTGAGAAATTGTATTCTATAACATGATGTGAGCATGGTATATTTTAATATTATGTTACACAGCTGTACATGTAATGCTATCTTTAGGACAACTGTGTTCCTAAGACATCTGTAGCAGGTCTGAAATGGATGGAATACAAACTGCACATGTGCCCTTAACTTACGAAACTGGTATCATCATACTGCTTATTCAGTATGGAACTCTGATATGCATTACCTACTAGCATGTTATTTAGGATATGTGTGCACACGTGTTCATTATATTATGCAAGCCAATCATCCATCATGGATGTAACAGTAACAGACATCAACCTGCAAATCACAGCAGCTGCCAATTTATCTTCTCATGACTGCATTATCCACACGTGTTTATATAATTTCAAACATATACATAAGTAAAATGAAAGTTAACTTACCATGCCGATGTCCTAGTCATGGTGTCCCATTTTAGAAAGATGCTGGTTATGCTGAGTCATAGTTGCATTTGAAAAAAAAATACAAGAACACACATTAATATTTCTGTTGTAGTTGTTAGACATAAAACACATGGCAAGTGTACAGCAAAATTCCATACCATGCTTGATGCAGTACAATTACAGTACCAACTTCAAATGCCTTGCACTTACTAATATCTAACAGGTTTAGGACTGACACGTGCCAATGAGGAACAGACAGCATTTGTATCCACAGACAAGTCTTTATTAATTACTGCACCTAGGTGTCCTGTTATTTTGGATGCCACAGCAGTGCAAAGTGGTGTCCTGTCATAGCAGCCATGTATGCTGTATCTTGAACTTGTGGTCACAAGACCCACATATGTGCTTGGTGTTTCAGCAGACTCAAAACACAGCAGTGTGTGAGTGATAAGTGAGGTCTGTTTTCAAGATGACATGGCACAGGGTTATATCTGTGTGGCTGTATGCCCTGTAAGTAAGGATGTCTGATCTGTTTCTCTCTTGCTATTATCTCATGATGCGGCCTGAGATGTAGCAAAAACTCTGTTTTGAGCGTTCATCTGTATATCTTCCACTGTGACTCAGCTATTACACATCATGTGGCTTGGAGAGGCTGTGTCTGTGCTTATGTTCAGCCATGGGCCACAGCCCTTTGGTACACATGGCAGCTTCAGTCACATAAACTAATAGCAGTGACAGCAGGGATGCAAGAGGTATGGCTACAGTAGAAGTTACAATGGCTACAATGGAAAGGGGGTACACTGAGTGAGGTTTACTCCAAAAAACAATATGCTGTAAAATGTAAACATCATCATTTTGCTGCTTGTTTTGAAACTGTCTCTTTCAGTTGGCTCCCCATGAAACATCAACACTTGAAATGTCGAGTGCTGACAAACCAGGAAAAAAGACCAAAAGCACAGGATAACAACGAATCTTGAAAATCGCTCTTCTCCTTTAAACTTCTTATTATAGGGGAGGCAAGCCTTCATGCACCCCACACCCCCTAAACTTGTATATACCAAATCCAAGATCACCATACCTCAGAGAAAAGGGAATATTCCAAGAAATGGTATCTCAGACTTGATATATATAAGTACATTCTTTTGGCCATCTAGTCTCTTTATTTCTGGACTCACTCTAGCGAGTCCTGACATTTCAAATGGTTATCCTCTCAGTTTAACAACTGCATGAGAACATTGAAACTCAAGCCTTTTGTGGGAACAAAGAGTGGGTGCAAGACAGTTTGGGATAGAACATGTTAGTCAGAAGATGCAGAATCTGGGGCGTGGCTAGGATGCAGAACTGATAGCTGCACTTCATGTCAGCTCTCTTACCTCAATACAATTCCTGACAGGAATTTTACAAAATAATATTTAATCTGAAGAAATATTTATTACAAACTTATTTCTAATAACTTTGAGCATCTATAAGAAAAATGTTATTGTCAGAACTTAAATAATTCCTGTCAAATTAATTACTGGAAAATCAGCACCAATATCAGCTTTACAGCATGAGTCATCTAAGGAATTCAGCACAAGACTCTTCTCTCAAAAAAGACCTGCAATCTCTCATTACAAATATACAGGAACTTACAATAAAAATCAACAAAATGGACAATAAAATAGATACTTTTAAAGAAAAGTGCTCACAACAACTGGAACAGCTTCAAGAAATGTTTACTCAGCAGTAAGGACAGATATCACTTATTGAACAGTCATTAAATGACATTGACACTAGAGTCCAAATAGAAGAACAACAAACTGAATTCTTACTTCAACAGAACACACATTTACTAGAAAAGCTTGATGATATGGAAAATCGAACAAGAAGAAATAATATTAGAATATATGGTCTACCAGAAAAATCTGAAGGGGACAATATGATAAACTTTCTTACCACCTGGATGCCAGATGTAACAAAAATACCTGAAGTTCTTTCATATGGTATAGAACGTGCACATAGATCACTAGCAGCTTTTGGAAATACTTCTTCTCCAAGTAAGAACAAGCCGAGATCCATAATTGTGAGACTTTTTTCTACACAAGATAAAGATCTTATATTAAGAAATGCTTGGGCAAATTCTCCCATCAAATACAATGATTCATTAATAAGATTTGACAATGATTATTCTGCAAAGTTGGTTTCAAAAAGAAAAGAATTTCTACCAATAATAAAAACCTTGAAGAAAAAGCAATTGAAAGTCCATCTTTTATTCCTAGCAAGACTGAGAGTTTTTCTACCAAATGGAATAAAAATCTTTGAAACAGTAGATTAAGCAATAAAATACCTTACCAACAACAACATCCTAACACATGAAGAATCTATGGACTGGACAATAAGTACACCAAAAAGAAATGCTGAAGTAAATAATTGGAAAACTGTTGAGCAAAAGAAAAAAATCTAAAGGACAAATAATCTTACATATGTTATATTCTGTAAAAATCTAAATAATAATACTAACAACAAAAGAAAAGTTCTTACTGTCTTCAAGTTACACCGAAACAGGTACTGTTTTCAATTATACTTTAAATGTCAAAATTAGCATAAATTTAAATACATTTATCTCAAATCACATCAATATACTAAGCATAATTTAAACATTGCTCTATTTTTCATTATTATCCATCTATTATTTTCATATTCTTAATCAGAGTAATCAACACATAATAATGTTCTCAAATATTTATTTATTTATTTGTTTATTTATTTATTTATTTTTCTTCTCTTTGTGTTTTGTTGTTTTTATTTTCTCTTCTTTTTATAATGTCTTCATTAACTTATAATACTTTAATCAGTATATGGTTATATTGCTTAATAGGTATAGTAATGGCTGCTATATAACTTATTATCAGTTACATCCCTAACGGCATTTCTTTCTATAAGTTAACAGTGTCCCTGTTTGGATAAATGCTAATGCTGGGCGGAAATGTGTTGCTTTTGAAATGAAGTATTTCAGTTTAGATGTATTATAAGAATACTTTAAATAATGTTAAAAGATGTTCTGCCTTTGACCCATATGCACATATTGATATAGTACAGTGAAAAAATATGTTTTAAGTGATATTTTGAGGCTATGAGTCAGGTGTGTTGTGGCTCTGGACATCCGGAGTTGAGAGATGCTTGTGACTTAGATATCCTGTTGTCTTTTCTTTTGTAGAGAAATAAGGCATAGCATGTTTAAAATGCAAAGTTTGATAGATGTGAACACTACTCCGCAGACTAGAGTGCTCGCGTGCACACTACATGAGTTTGTCATGAAGTAAGAGAAGGGAAAAGAAAAAAGAAAAAACACATACCTTTTCCAGCTTGGTTCTCGAGACAATTTAACAGCCACAATCATCACTAGAAACTCGAGTTACTTATTGCTTGTTGCATTTACTTGTGTACGTCATCCCCTGACTCTTTCTAATTGACATCTAGTCAGGAAATAAGCTAGGTTCACATTTAAAGATACAGGAACCTAAATTCCTTCTAATGAAATGTAAATAATATATGAGGTTCATCTAAATATACACAGATATATTTTTGAAGCACTTTCAGCTTATGGCTTCTGATAATAGATAAGGACATATATCTGCTTGTCTTTCTGTCAGTTTAGTTTTCCAGACATTTTAGCTATCCCTTACTATGTTTTGTACAGCAGAGTTTAAAGAGCAGAAATTAATCATCAGTAAATAGAATCACTGCTTTTTTTACAAATTCTCTAAAGAAACTAGTAACTGTCAAGCAACAGGCAGGTTTATTTTAAGGAAAATTGCCATTTGCCACACTGGTGCTCCTACAAAATACTACTAATGTCCTGCTGCCAAAATATGCCCTCAAGTGGACAAATGGGATGCAACAAGAAGGTTAAATGTACATTTAGCAAATCAAGCATTTAAATAACAGTACAATATACTAGATAGAGAAAGTAAAAGCAATAATCATATAAACAACTATAATAAGTAACATAACAACAGAGGATTTAACCCAATGTGTCAATTATACAATATTTATATCCCATATAGGTTTGAACTTTGTCGAAGCATCTGTGTTCTACACACATATTGTATTGAATCCAATTTGAGTAGCAGAGGGAGAGGCTTAGCCCACACCCTAATTTATTACTAAGTTACCATGCATTGTGAACATACATTGTGGCAGGTACTCAGCGAGCTATCCATCTTTAGATGGCTCATGCTGTTCCCATTTACTCATCTGAATAATGACTGCGGCTGTACTCTTCTTATTATATTACCTGGCTGCGGCTACACCCTTCTTATAATATTACTTGGCTTTTTGCATTATCAAGAATGACACAATACTAGTGTATGTGGGTATATCATGTTACTGTTAGTGTAAACAAAAATGCTTGACAATGCAACCGTAATTTTCAGACCTTTCTGCAGATGAATGTATAGCATTGTCTAGCAGTTGAGAGCCTGATTGTTCCTGATCAGCAGACCTGTTTTTTCACGTTCCAATATGACTACATGAAAGGACACCAATATTAGTCTGCAAGTTTAGTAAGCAGTAAATTCATCAGGGATTAATTCGAGGGGACACATATTATAGCTAAAGCACTTGACATTTGATAAGTGTATCCTCTCAATGATGCGTTCTATCTAGTCATTAACTGTAAAACAACTTTTTCTGAGAAACATTGTTGTAATGCCAGTTAATTATTTGAATTAAATATTTCTATATACAGTCATAAAGCAATTACCAGGATAAATAATACTCTTGCAGTGCATGGGTCACCATAGCTATCCTCTGATGTTAGAGGAAAAACAAGCTTCTTAATCACCTTTCTGACGTAATAAAGGTAATCCCCATAGTTTAAATACAATTTGTATATTTACTGCAAAGTGGGTTAGGAATTTTAACCTGTAACATTTTCATACATAATAGTTTAAATCTTAGAAGCTTCCATTATTTTGATATGTTATCCAGTATACTTTTTAAATACTATAATGAGAATCTGCTGATGTTTAATTCTAAAATTTTATTCAATCATAAGATTAAATTACTGGAGTTAAGTAAGCCAAAATTATATCTCCAGCACTTATTGTCAGCAGATAAACTCACTGGTTAAGTGTCAGTCTAAGCTGTAAGAGTTAATATGTGACATACATAGATGTTTGCTTTGAAAATGTGGTCAAGTGCACTGTAGTTTTACCTCTGTACTGCGTCTTTTTGATTATACAAAGTCCCTCTGAAAGTTGATAAAAGTGTTAACAACAAAACACTCAATCAAGTAACAACATTATAAGTAGCCTCTTGGATAAGAGAGACGTCTAAATTTTGATCTTGTTGTCTCCAGCCATGGGAATTGTCTTTGAAAAGCTGAAAAATGCAATCAGAGGAACATATTTAATGTCTACTAAAGAAATATTAATATACTTGTACATTGTATTGCATTTCAGTTTATGTTAAACATGAAATATGATGTGGTTTCGGAACTGTTCATGTTTTTATTCCAATGTGAATTTGCAAATACTAATCTAAACACTGGTTTCGGACTTGAGTAGTCTAAAAACATTTACACAACAATGGTATTGTATTGTACAGTAATGTCAGTAAATAGTTTTCAACAGATGTTTGCAACATACAGTTATAGATTTTAACATGATGTTTATTAATACCCTAAACTATTTTGAAATGATACTACCTTAATCTAAATATTTGTACCTTTTTGAAACCTGATTAGAAATAAGTATTATTGAATTATAATAAGATAAGAGTAAAAGATATATTTATATATTTTAGCTGATTAGATTATCTTAATATATTATTCAATTATCTTTATTTAAAAACTAAGAGGATAAGAGGAACTGATCCAAATATTATTTGTGAGGGTAAAAAGTTTGTTTGGTTGGATTCACTAACCAAACAAAGAGGTATATTACCTCATAGTGATAGAGAATGGTTTTTAAGGTTAAGAATTACAAGTTTGGAAGTTCTTTGTTTTTTTTTTATTCTATCACTTTGGTATCACTCAGAAACATGCAAAAATCATACAAGAAAAACTTTTTGAATTCTGTATCCAAGATGGAACTAAGAATAAACAATATTTACATAAACTCACACATAAAACAAACTCAAAACTAGGAAATGAAATGTTTATCCATAAATGTTAATGGTCTAAATAATAGTAATAAAAGGAGAAGCCTATTCAAGTACATAAACTTACATAAACCACAAATAGTCTTCTTACAAGAGACACACTTATTAGATAGAGATATAAACAACTTAAATATTAATAATTACACAGTACTAATAAACTCTCAATACAAAAAAAAAGAGGAGTAGCTATACTACTTCTCAACTCAACTATAACACCTAAAATAATTACTACTCATCAAGATACATCAGGTATTTTTTGTCTAGCTTCAATAGAATTAAATAAGAGAATCTATACATTAGTAAATCTATATTGGATCCCAGGACTAGGATTAAAAACAGTTAAACAGCACTTTGAAGAGATAATTCATTTAACTAAGGGTAGCCTGATATTGGCAGGAGACTTCAACTGTATAATGAATGAAAAAGATACAGATTCTAAATCTAAAAGAAGAAAACAACCTGTCTCTAAAGCACTATTAAAATTTATAGATACATTGTATTTAAAAGATATAAATGAATTTGCAGAACCAGACTCACTAATCTTCACATTTTATTCTCATAGATATGAAACTAACTCTAGAATTGATAGAATATATGTTGCCAATGACCTAATAACAAAATTGACAAAGTCAAAATGATAAATTGTCCCTTATCTGATCATAATGCCATAGTCTTTGAGATAGAGTGTACACCATTTTATTCAAATCCCATTACTAGGATACCTTCCTATATCACAAAATTGACAGAGTTCAAAGAATTTTATAAAGAAACAATCAAAAACTTTCTAGAAATAAACTACACAGAAGATATTTCAGAAATATATGTCTGGGATTCATTAAAAGCAGTTACATGTGGGAAAATATTATCCTGGTACATAAATAAAAGGAAGTTATGGAATAAAGATATGCTAGACTTACAAAACAAAGCAGATAAATTGAAACTGGAAATATAAAAGGGTAATACTACTCAAGTTCAAGAACTTACACAAATCAATAAGAAGTATACAGAATTGCTACATCACAAGATTATGATTAACTTAGAAAAGATAAAAATAAACTCATACTCTACTAATTTAGCACACCTGAGGCACTTAACTAATAGAACAAAAAAAAATAATTAAATCTAAGCAAATAAAAGATATATTTATTCCTAATACTAACAAAAGAGTTACAGAACTAAATGATATTTTAGAAGCATTCAGACTCCAATTTAACATCGATAATTCCATAAACACTCAAGATACACCTACTAAGGATATAAAAAAATACTTAGAAAATAATATTCATATTAAATTAACACAAGAACAAATAGACATTATAAGGAAACCAATCAATATGACAGAATTAAAATCACAAATTAAAAGCTCAAGACAAATAAAGCACCTGGCCCAGATAATATGCTACCAGAAATGTATAAATTAATACCCAATCAAGCCATATCCTTACTATTAAAAGTATACAACATAGCCAAGAAAGATTTGAATATACCACCCTCTTGGAAATATTCATTGATAGTTGTCGTCTCACAGTTAGACGCGTTGCCGATTCAATTCTCAGTTAGAGCGTCTTCTGTGTGGCAACATGCGTGAATGGGCGTTCCTTCGTTGAAGGTTGTGTGTTAGGCCCAGCAAGACAGCACATAAAATCTATTGCCAATCATTAGCGGACCGGAGTTTTGCTGTGGCGACCCCTAACCGGAAAAAGCCGAAAGACGCATCCCCAATTATCAAACCAGATAAAGATGAGAAGCAGTGCTCCTCATATAGGCCAATATCATTACTCAATATAGACTATAAGATGTTTATGGCTATATACGCAGATAGGATCAAACACTTTCTTCCTTTCTTAATTCACAAAGATCAAACAGACTTTATTAAAGGAAGAAATACTTCAGATAATATTAGAAGAATACTAACATTAATAGACTATAGCAAACGTAAAGTCCTAGATTTAAATGTAATCTCATTAGATATTAATAAAGCTTTTGATTCGGTTAACTGGAACTTTCTTTCACTAGTTTTAAAAGAATATAACTTTCCTTCTAATTTTAATAATCTTATCCAAATACTATATGAAAAATCTACTGCATATGTTAAACTAGGATCGCATAGATCAGGCCCTATAACAATCAAAAAGGGAACTAAACAAGGTTGCCCTTTATCACCATTGTTATTTGCATTACTCATAGAACCCTTTGCAAATCAAATCAGATCAAACAATAACATAAAGGGCATTTGTTTTAATAAAATGTTAAACCTTAAAATCCAACTCTTTGCTGATGACATACTATTAACTCTCTCAGATGCCAATGAGTCTTTGAATGCTCTATTTAACTCCATGAATAAATTTCAAAATATTTCAGGCTTAAAATTTAATGAAAACAAAACTAAAATTACGCCCTGTAATTGTAAAAAAAAAATAATATAAACAAAAGATTTTCCAAATATATAGTAACAGAAAGTAAATTATTATATCTGGGAATAAATCTACTCAATGAATTAACAGATTCTCTAATATTTAACTATAATAAAATACTAGACAAAATAGAACAAATGATTGGTTACTGGAATAAATATCTTTTCAACAGCAGACAGGTTATATCTTATTAAAATAATCATATTTCCCAAAATATTATACTTAATACAAAATTTTTCATTGCCACCTCCCAAATATATTATTCAAAGATACAATAAACTTCTTATTATAGGGGAGGCAAGCCTTCATGCACCCCACACCCCCTAAACTTGTATATACCAAATCCAAGATCACCATACCTCAGAGAAAAGGGAATATTCCAAGAAATGGTATCTCAGACTTGATATATATAAGTACATTCTTTTGGCCATCTAGTCTCTTTATTTCTGGACTCACTCTAGCGAGTCCTGACATTTCAAATGGTTATCCTCTCAGTTTAACAACTGCATGAGAACATTGAAACTCAAGCCTTTTGTGGGAACAAAGAGTGGGTGCAAGACAGTTTGGGATAGAACATGTTAGTCAGAAGATGCAGAATCTGGGGCGTGGCTAGGATGCAGAACTGATAGCTGCACTTCATGTCAGCTCTCTTACCTCAATACAATTCCTGACAGGAATTTTACAAAATAATATTTAATCTGAAGAAATATTTATTACAAACTTATTTCTAATAACTTTGAGCATCTATAAGAAAAATGTTATTGTCAGAACTTAAATAATTCCTGTCAAATTAATTACTGGAAAATCAGCACCAATATCAGCTTTACAGCATGAGTCATCTAAGGAATTCAGCACAAGACTCTTCTCTCAAAAAAGACCTGCAATCTCTCATTACAAATATACAGGAACTTACAATAAAAATCAACAAAATGGACAATAAAATAGATACTTTTAAAGAAAAGTGCTCACAACAACTGGAACAGCTTCAAGAAATGTTTACTCAGCAGTAAGGACAGATATCACTTATTGAACAGTCATTAAATGACATTGACACTAGAGTCCAAATAGAAGAACAACAAACTGAATTCTTACTTCAACAGAACACACATTTACTAGAAAAGCTTGATGATATGGAAAATCGAACAAGAAGAAATAATATTAGAATATATGGTCTACCAGAAAAATCTGAAGGGGACAATATGATAAACTTTCTTACCACCTGGATGCCAGATGTAACAAAAATACCTGAAGTTCTTTCATATGGTATAGAACGTGCACATAGATCACTAGCAGCTTTTGGAAATACTTCTTCTCCAAGTAAGAACAAGCCGAGATCCATAATTGTGAGACTTTTTTCTACACAAGATAAAGATCTTATATTAAGAAATGCTTGGGCAAATTCTCCCATCAAATACAATGATTCATTAATAAGATTTGACAATGATTATTCTGCAAAGTTGGTTTCAAAAAGAAAAGAATTTCTACCAATAATAAAAACCTTGAAGAAAAAGCAATTGAAAGTCCATCTTTTATTCCTAGCAAGACTGAGAGTTTTTCTACCAAATGGAATAAAAATCTTTGAAACAGTAGATTAAGCAATAAAATACCTTACCAACAACAACATCCTAACACATGAAGAATCTATGGACTGGACAATAAGTACACCAAAAAGAAATGCTGAAGTAAATAATTGGAAAACTGTTGAGCAAAAGAAAAAAATCTAAAGGACAAATAATCTTACATATGTTATATTCTGTAAAAATCTAAATAATAATACTAACAACAAAAGAAAAGTTCTTACTGTCTTCAAGTTACACCGAAACAGGTACTGTTTTCAATTATACTTTAAATGTCAAAATTAGCATAAATTTAAATACATTTATCTCAAATCACATCAATATACTAAGCATAATTTAAACATTGCTCTATTTTTCATTATTATCCATCTATTATTTTCATATTCTTAATCAGAGTAATCAACACATAATAATGTTCTCAAATATTTATTTATTTATTTGTTTATTTATTTATTTATTTTTCTTCTCTCTTTGTGTTTTGTTGTTTTTATTTTCTCTTCTTTTTATAATGTCTTCATTAACTTATAATACTTTAATCAGTATATGGTTATATTGCTTAATAGGTATAGTAATGGCTGCTATATAACTTATTATCAGTTACATCCCTAACGGCATTTCTTTCTATAAGTTAACAGTGTCCCTGTTTGGATAAATGCTAATGCTGGGCGGAAATGTGTTGCTTTTGAAATGAAGTATTTCAGTTTAGATGTATTATAAGAATACTTTAAATAATGTTAAAAGATGTTCTGCCTTTGACCCATATGCACATATTGATATAGTACAGTGAAAAAATATGTTTTAAGTGATATTTTGAGGCTATGAGTCAGGTGTGTTGTGGCTCTGGACATCCGGAGTTGAGAGATGCTTGTGACTTAGATATCCTGTTGTCTTTTCTTTTGTAGAGAAATAAGGCATAGCATGTTTAAAATGCAAAGTTTGATAGATGTGAACACTACTCCGCAGACTAGAGTGCTCGCGTGCACACTACATGAGTTTGTCATGAAGTAAGAGAAGGGAAAAGAAAAAAGAAAAAACACATACCTTTTCCAGCTTGGTTCTCGAGACAATTTAACAGCCACAATCATCACTAGAAACTCGAGTTACTTATTGCTTGTTGCATTTACTTGTGTACGTCATCCCTGACTCTTTCTAATTGACATCTAGTCAGGAAATAAGCTAGGTTCACATTTAAAGATACAGGAACCTAAATTCCTTCTAATGAAATGTAAATAATATATGAGGTTCATCTAAATATACACAGATATATTTTTGAAGCACTTTCAGCTTATGGCTTCTGATAATAGATAAGGACATATATCTGCTTGTCTTTCTGTCAGTTTAGTTTTCCAGACATTTTAGCTATCCCTTACTATGTTTTGTACAGCAGAGTTTAAAGAGCAGAAATTAATCATCAGTAAATAGAATCACTGCTTTTTTTACAAATTCTCTAAAGAAACTAGTAACTGTCAAGCAACAGGCAGGTTTATTTTAAGGAAAATTGCCATTTGCCACACTGGTGCTCCTACAAAATACTACTAATGTCCTGCTGCCAAAATATGCCCTCAAGTGGACAAATGGGATGCAACAAGAAGGTTAAATGTACATTTAGCAAATCAAGCATTTAAATAACAGTACAATATACTAGATAGAGAAAGTAAAAGCAATAATCATATAAACAACTATAATAAGTAACATAACAACAGAGGATTTAACCCAATGTGTCAATTATACAATATTTATATCCCATATAGGTTTGAACTTTGTCAAGCATCTGTGTTCTACACACATATTGTATTGAATCCAATTTGAGTAGCAGAGGGAGAGGCTTAGCCCACACCCTAATTTATTACTAAGTTACCATGCATTGTGAACATACATTGTGGCAGGTACTCAGCGAGCTATCCATCTTTAGATGGCTCATGCTGTTCCCATTTACTCATCTGAATAATGACTGCGGCTGTACTCTTCTTATTATATTACCTGGCTGCGGCTACACCCTTCTTATAATATTACTTGGCTTTTTGCATTATCAAGAATGACACAATACTAGTGTATGTGGGTATATCATGTTACTGTTAGTGTAAACAAAAATGCTTGACAATGCAACCGTAATTTTCAGACCTTTCTGCAGATGAATGTATAGCATTGTCTAGCAGTTGAGAGCCTGATTGTTCCTGATCAGCAGACCTGTTTTTTCACGTTCCAATATGACTACATGAAAGGACACCAATATTAGTCTGCAAGTTTAGTAAGCAGTAAATTCATCAGGGATTAATTCGAGGGGACACATATTATAGCTAAAGCACTTGACATTTGATAAGTGTATCCTCTCAATGATGCGTTCTATCTAGTCATTAACTGTAAAACAACTTTTTCTGAGAAACATTGTTGTAATGCCAGTTAATTATTTGAATTAAATATTTCTATATACAGTCATAAAGCAATTACCAGGATAAATAATACTCTTGCAGTGCATGGGTCACCATAGCTATCCTCTGATGTTAGAGGAAAAACAAGCTTCTTAATCACCTTTCTGACGTAATAAAGGTAATCCCCATAGTTTAAATACAATTTGTATATTTACTGCAAAGTGGGTTAGGAATTTTAACCTGTAACATTTTCATACATAATAGTTTAAATCTTAGAAGCTTCCATTATTTTGATATGTTATCCAGTATACTTTTTAAATACTATAATGAGAATCTGCTGATGTTTAATTCTAAAATTTTATTCAATCATAAGATTAAATTACTGGAGTTAAGTAAGCCAAAATTATATCTCCAGCACTTATTGTCAGCAGATAAACTCACTGGTTAAGTGTCAGTCTAAGCTGTAAGAGTTAATATGTGACATACATAGATGTTTGCTTTGAAAATGTGGTCAAGTGCACTGTAGTTTTACCTCTGTACTGCGTCTTTTTGATTATACAAAGTCCCTCTGAAAGTTGATAAAAGTGTTAACAACAAAACACTCAATCAAGTAACAACATTATAAGTAGCCTCTTGGATAAGAGAGACGTCTAAATTTTGATCTTGTTGTCTCCAGCCATGGGAATTGTCTTTGAAAAGCTGAAAAATGCAATCAGAGGAACATATTTAATGTCTACTAAAGAAATATTAATATACTTGTACATTGTATTGCATTTCAGTTTATGTTAAACATGAAATATGATGTGGTTTCGGAACTGTTCATGTTTTTATTCCAATGTGAATTTGCAAATACTAATCTAAACACTGGTTTCGACTTGAGTAGTCTAAAAACATTTACACAACAATGGTATTGTATTGTACAGTAATGTCAGTAAATAGTTTTCAACAGATGTTTGCAACATACAGTTATAGATTTTAACATGATGTTTATTAATACCCTAAACTATTTTGAAATGATACTACCTTAATCTAAATATTTGTACCTTTTTGAAACCTGATTAGAAATAAGTATTATTGAATTATAATAAGATAAGAGTAAAAGATATATTTATATATTTTAGCTGATTAGATTATCTTAATATATTATTCAATTATCTTTATTTAAAAACTAAGAGGATAAGAGAAACTGATCCAAATATTATTTGTGAGGGTAAAAAGTTTGTTTGGTTGGATTCACTAACCAAACAAAGAGGTATATTACCTCATAGTGATAGAGAATGGTTTTTAAGGTTAAGAATTACAAGTTTGGAAGTTCTTTGTTTTTTTTTTATTCTATCACTTTGGTATCACTCAGAAACATGCAAAAATCATACAAGAAAAACTTTTTGAATTCTGTATCCAAGATGGAACTAAGAATAAACAATATTTACATAAACTCACACATAAAACAAACTCAAAACTAGGAAATGAAATGTTTATCCATAAATGTTAATGGTCTAAATAATAGTAATAAAAGGAGAAGCCTATTCAAGTACATAAACTTACATAAACCACAAATAGTCTTCTTACAAGAGACACACTTATTAGATAGAGATATAAACAACTTAAATATTAATAATTACACAGTACTAATAAACTCTCAATACAAAACAAAAAAGAGGAGTAGCTATACTACTTCACAACTCAACTATAACACCTAAAATAATTACTACTCATCAAGATACATCAGGTATTTTTTGTCTAGCTTCAATAGAATTAAATAAGAGAATCTATACATTAGTAAATCTATATTGGATCCCAGGACTAGGATTAAAAACAGTTAAACAGCACTTTGAAGAGATAATTCATTTAACTAAGGGTAGCCTGATATTGGCAGGAGACTTCAACTGTATAATGAATGAAAAAGATACAGATTCTAAATCTAAAAGAAGAAAACAACCTGTCTCTAAAGCACTATTAAAATTTATAGATACATTGTATTTAAAAGATATAAATGAATTTGCAGAACCAGACTCACTAATCTTCACATTTTATTCTCATAGATATGAAACTAACTCTAGAATTGATAGAATATATGTTGCCAATGACCTAATAACAAAAATTGACAAAGTCAAAATGATAAATTGTCCCTTATCTGATCATAATGCCATAGTCTTTGAGATAGAGTGTACACCATTTTATTCAAATCCCATTACTAGGATACCTTCCTATATCACAAAATTGACAGAGTTCAAAGAATTTTATAAAGAAACAATCAAAAACTTTCTAGAAATAAACTACACAGAAGATATTTCAGAAATATATGTCTGGGATTCATTAAAAGCAGTTACATGTGGGAAAATATTATCCTGGTACATAAATAAAAGGAAGTTATGGAATAAAGATATGCTAGACTTACAAAACAAAGCAGATAAATTGAAACTGGAAATATAAAAGGGTAATACTACTCAAGTTCAAGAACTTACACAAATCAATAAGAAGTATACAGAATTGCTACATCACAAGATTATGATTAACTTAGAAAAGATAAAAATAAACTCATACTCTACTAATTTAGCACACCTGAGGCACTTAACTAATAGAACAAAAAAAAATAATTAAATCTAAGCAAATAAAAGATATATTTATTCCTAATACTAACAAAAGAGTTACAGAACTAAATGATATTTTAGAAGCATTCAGACTCCAATTTAACATCGATAATTCCATAAACACTCAAGATACACCTACTAAGGATATAAAAAAATACTTAGAAAATAATATTCATATTAAATTAACACAAGAACAAATAGACATTATAAGGAAACCAATCAATATGACAGAATTAAAATCACAAATTAAAAAGCTCAA
The DNA here is from genome assembly GCF_019279795.1 of Protopterus annectens. Taxonomy (NCBI): domain Eukaryota; kingdom Metazoa; phylum Chordata; order Ceratodontiformes; family Protopteridae; genus Protopterus; species Protopterus annectens. Next base: position 109,892,254 of record NC_056742.1, on the reverse strand, counting down.
GACAAATAAAGCACCTGGCCCAGATAATATGCTACCAGAAATGTATAAATTAATACCCAATCAAGCCATATCCTTACTATTAAAAGTATACAACATAGCCAAGAAAGATTTGAATATACCACCCTCTTGGAAATATTCATTGATAGTTGTCGTCTCACAGTTAGACGTTGCCGATTCAATTCTCAGTTAGAGCGTCTTCTGTGTGGCAACATGCGTGAATGGGCGTTCCTTCGTTGAAGGTTGTGTGTTAGGCCCAGCAAGACAGCACATAAAAATCTATTGCCAATCATTAGCGGACCGGAGTTTTGCTGTGGCGACCCCTAACCGGAAAAAGCCGAAAGACGCATCCCCAATTATCAAACCAGATAAAGATGAGAAGCAGTGCTCCTCATATAGGCCAATATCATTACTCAATATAGACTATAAGATGTTTATGGCTATATACGCAGATAGGATCAAACACTTTCTTCCTTTCTTAATTCACAAAGATCAAACAGACTTTATTAAAGGAAGAAATACTTCAGATAATATTAGAAGAATACTAACATTAATAGACTATAGCAAACGTAAAGTCCTAGATTTAAATGTAATCTCATTAGATATTAATAAAGCTTTTGATTCGGTTAACTGGAACTTTCTTTCACTAGTTTTAAAAGAATATAACTTTCCTTCTAATTTTAATAATCTTATCCAAATACTATATGAAAAATCTACTGCATATGTTAAACTAGGATCGCATAGATCAGGCCCTATAACAATCAAAAAGGGAACTAAACAAGGTTGCCCTTTATCACCATTGTTATTTGCATTACTCATAGAACCCTTTGCAAATCAAATCAGATCAAACAATAACATAAAGGGCATTTGTTTTAATAAAATGTTAAACCTTAAAATCCAACTCTTTGCTGATGACATACTATTAACTCTCTCAGATGCCAATGAGTCTTTGAATGCTCTATTTAACTCCATGAATAAATTTCAAAATATTTCAGGCTTAAAATTTAATGAAAACAAAACTAAAATTACGCCCTGTAATTGTAAAAAAAAAATAATATAAACAAAAGATTTTCCAAATATATAGTAACAGAAAGTAAATTATTATATCTGGGAATAAATCTACTCAATGAATTAACAGATTCTCTAATATTTAACTATAATAAAATACTAGACAAAATAGAACAAATGATTGGTTACTGGAATAAATATCTTTTCAACAGCAGACAGGTTATATCTTATTAAAATAATCATATTTCCCAAAATATTATACTTAATACAAAATTTTTCATTGCCACCTCCCAAATATATTATTCAAAGATACAATAAACTAATTTTAAATTTTCTGTGGTTTCCAAATAAACCCCGTATAGCCTTAAATAAACATTTACCAGATTGGGAAGACGGTGGAATTAATTTACCAGATATTGATTTATATATTACCTCATCTGTTATTAAAAATATAACACTATGGTTAAATAATTCATACACACCTATATGGAAACAAGCCCATGAGCAGATTTACATAGAAATCAATTATAATCACATACAAGACAACTTAACAGTAATATCATCACCCCTTATATGGATGTTAAAAGATGATTTTTAGGGAAAAGGAATAATATTAATAAATTGCCATCAAACTATATAAGCTCTACACTTTTAGTGTTCAAAACATATATAAACAAAATACCAAATATTAATTCTTGGATTATTCTTATTTTCCCTATAGTTTTTACACCAAATATTCTAGATACATCCCAAATATCTAAAATAAATATGCTTAAAGAAGAATCATTACTCTTTTGGCATCAACTTATAGTGAAAGGGAAAATTCTAACAAATGAACAGATAATTTATAACTATAATATAAATAAAGACAATTGGTTGTTTTTACAAACTCTAAGGCATTTTCTTATAAATAAAATAGAACAAATGCAACCTTCAGTTAGACATGAAGCTCCAAAACTCATTGAATACCTTATTCTTATCACAAAACAGCCTTATCAGGGTACAGGTTATTTGTCTAATATCTATAAAATTGTTAAAAAAACAAAAAAACTTTCATGAAAAATAATGCTGGGATTATTATACTTTAATAAATAACCATCCTCCATTTGAAGAAGAAAAAAGTAATATTCTAAAATCTTCCAAATTTTCTACATTATCAAAATACTGGCAATTATTCACTTGGAGATATCTACACAGAAGTTTCTATACACCACATAGGTTAGCCAAAATGTATTCTATTGAAGATCAATGTTGGAGATGCCATACCAAGATAAAAGCAGATTGGCAGCATGTTTTTATGAATGTATATGTCTCAATATGTACTGGAAATCCATTAACTATTTTTTCAGACTGTTTATAATGATAATTTTCAATTAGCAAAGTCTTTAATTTTGTTCAACTCTCCTATTCCAAACTGTGTACCAAAAAAGACACTAAAATCCTATGATCACTATTGGCAATTTCATGTAAAATCATAACTATACACTGGAAAAATGAGGCTTCTCCTACGTTCAAGGAATTTGAGAATTTAACAACAACAGTTGCTCACATGGAAATATTAACAGTGAAGAACAGAACTAAAAGATTTACTTCTTACTATTACTATTGGATGAAAGTACTGGAAATACTCGAAAAGATCGAAGAAGATATATCATCTTATGTTTCTAACTTTATATAATATAGAATTTCAATGTTATTTGCATAGATACCAATGTAAATAGTTATATAATGGTTTGAAGTTAGCAATGTTTTAGAATTGTAAATACGTTATTTATCTTTATTTCATGTAATGTTTCTTAAGACATCTTATTTGAAATAATAAAGAAATATTTAGTAAAAAAAAGAAGATGCAGAATCTGAGCATACATTTCCTAATGGAAAAGAGACGACAGACTACAGTGATTATTTACTTGATTATTTTGAAAGCAAAATACTGTGTGGAGCACAGGCAGATTACTTTGCAAGACAACATTTCAAAACATTTAGCATAATAGAGTATTATGGATTAGCTAGTTTATACTGGATGCAATGGTTATTGCGCCACCAACAGTTATATGCCTTTGGGCTGTGGTTAAAAATGAATAGTTTCAGAGTTTTGTCCACTAATTTGATAAAACACATTCCAGTTTTCTGCCACATCCCAAAGATATGCAGTAGATAGACTGGTGAATCTAAATTGTCCATAGGTTTGTGTGATACAGAAGAAACGCCTGGCAGTCTACCTCCATTCCCTAGCTGCTTACAAATCTCTGAGGATGACAACGCTTTTCATGGAGTCATAGGAACTGGATGCAAATCAACAGCACTGTATGGACAGATGTCCAGTTATGGAAAAGTATACAATGCACATATCACAACAAGACATAAACTTTTTGATCTTTCCTTATACATATCCTTTATTCTATCATATACAGAGCCCAAGTGTAACAGTACAGTTCCTTAAGGAAAACTGTTCTTTATGTCAGGAATAGCTTTTCAGGCTTTACTGCTGTTTCATTAGTGCAGGATCTGAAGACTATAGGCTGCATTCTCATCCAGCATATCCAAGTCAGTCCATGAATAACTCCCTTCATATTTCTCCAAATGAAATGATTATGATACACAGATATGTACAGATAAAAGATCTACATTGCACATTGTCCTTTGCATAGCTATACTTTTTTGATGCAGTGGTTTGCTGGGCGTGATGTGTAAGTCATGCACTCTTGCACTGCTTGTTAGCACCCACACATAGTATTACCACTTGTGTCCCAGCATGTTGTGAGCAGTTTTAAGACAAGCCTACATCAGAATGACTGTTAGTTGCATCACAATGGGAACTGGGAACATTATTATGCATTATGTGCATTTTCATTTCTCTCATTCCACACCTTTCCAATGGATACTTTGTGCAGCTCAACACATTTATAAACTAAACACTGCTTCCTGCAGAAGTATCTACCCAGGATACTGGCAAACATCTGGATATTCAGGAAGCACTTACCTCTTACTCTCAGAGGATGATGCTCTGTCTGAGACTGACCGCCCTTCAGGTGCTGCTGAGACACGGACAGATCATTTCACTACATATTACATTTAATAATGTTCAGAGCTAATGCCAGGTTACCTTGTATATATACCTGTGCTTTATGTATACTACACTGAGATGAATTACACATGTTCTACATGAGTATAGTGTTACACTTTTGTGTCATTTTGAGTGCTTGGATATTATCTTTCTTGTGGATTATTATTCTTAATGACAAATAAAATCTTTGTCATAGAAAAACAAATGAGGAAAAACATATTTACAAATAAATGTACTTTTCTCTTCTCTTCCATTCAATCTCACATTTTTAACATATTTTCAAATATATCAACCTAACTCTGTAAAAGTTTATATTTTGAATTGTACACTATTGTTCTCAGAGTAAATGTATTATCTCTCCAAAAATATTCCCGCCCCCTTTTGCAACCATTTTCATAATACCATACTATAGATCATATCTTAAATATTCAATATATGTATTTTTAATTAGAATTAACAGCTGGATATCTGCATACTAATATCATTATTTTCTCAACCCCCAACATCTTAAGAACTCACATCACTCTTGTTTAATTTCACTTTTCATATGCACCCTTCAGTTCTCCATTTAAATTTCCATTCCCTTCAAATGACTGCTTGCTATGATAATCTATGACCTAGTCATTTGCAATGCCTCATTCCCTGCACCCCATATAGGGCAATGCCCCTCACACTTCTTAAACTTATACATACTAACTCTGTGGATTCTTGACAGTAGGCAAAAGTCAAGTGTCCTGTTCACTGAAACAACATAACTGCTCTGATGCAATGGCATTCACTTCAATTGTAATTGTTCACCTGTCACATTATCATTACTACTGTGTATGTAGATGTATGTCAGGGCAGATGTTTATCACACTGACACATATAAATTTATAAATACTAAGACTTATAGGTACATGCATCATATACTGCCAGTCAGTGGTCTCATATTGGTTTTCTTTCATTATGTCATATGTTTTCTGATGTCAGGACTAAGTCATAGAAATTCTGGTAAGACAGTTTTACAGACAAGATGAGTGAGGCCCTGATGATGGCCCTGTGGACCTAAGGCCCAACACTGCTAGCTCATGATCAGTCAAAGGTAGTCATGGATTGCCCCTGGATTGCCATACAAATCAACAGAAAAAGAAGAGGCAGTCATCGACTTGTAGTCAAAAAACAGGGACAAGCTCACAGATATACAAGGTCCGAGAGTGCTAGCTCATGCTTGGTCCAAGATAGGAACCCTCAAGCAGCTAAATAGGTATGTTTTGTCCATTATATTGCCATAAGATAATATGTGCTGTATTTCCATCTTATGGCCTCTCCAAACTCTCCTCCCTTTTCACCAGTCTTCTTTCTCCCCTACCCATATCCTCTTTAGCTTAAGCTTTTTTACTCATATTTTTTTTAATCTCTTAAAATCTCTCAAATCTCATCTACCCTACAGACTTCATTTCACACTTTGTTTTTTTTTTTCCTCAAAAAACCTTATTGAAAGAATTGATGAATGATGTTATATACTAAACATTACACACACATTCTTAAATTTTAGTCAAACGTCCATCTTTAATCCAAGGTACATTCCTTAATAACACCTGTGGTGTCCAGCTACTGTAAATGTTCCTTGAACTGACTATATACTCCAAATAATTTTGAGTCTGGGTATAGCAATTGGCTTAGAGGATTAAAGAGCTGTTAATGAGCTGTTTCCTGAGGTTCAGTGTACAAGGTTTGATCCCCTCAGCTTCCACTGCCTAACTGTGTGACTCTGACAAGTCACTTAACCAGACATGGTTCCCAGGCTGAGTCTGAAAAAGGTCCATGGAGATCAGTGCTCTACCCTGGAAACCAAATACAAATAAATAAATATTATTCTTCCCCTGTTGCTTGTGAAAGCCTTATGGGTTTCATTATCTATGTCTATAAAGGATACCTGGCATCTCATGTAAGATAAGATCTATGAACTTTTGTTGGTTACTGTTCAGTGAGCGATGTCTTCACATGTGCTGCTAACATTTGTTATAATATGGTTCTAGTATATACCTTACTAGGTATCTGTAACTTATATGCCCATTAATGAATGCATGTTAGCAACCACTGAATTTGTGTTTGTTTATTTTGCTGTGTTAACCTCCACAATCACTCAATAGGACTGCCCATTTAATTTTATGTAGGCAAGATGCTTGTGAACTGGGAAAGTTATTGTCATCCACATGGTGACCAGAGTTTTTTGCTATAACACCCTATGCGTGGCCAGAAAGCATTCTATACACTTCTTTGAATGACATATTTCAGCAGATGACCCCATCTCTGGAAACAAGTACATTGTGCATATTTCTCCAGTCTCTCTAGGAAACTGGTACATTTTATGTGCCCCAGACATATGTCCCACACATTTTCTCAGAGGCAAGTGTAGAAGCTCAGGCCCTTTGGTCCTCTCCCTCTCCAAACAACTCTAGCAGGGGCTGTACCACATTTAGGGCCTTGGGTTGTCTGGGTAACAGTTAAAGCTCTATCTCTCTATACCAATGAAGCTGGCTAGAGACCACAAATGCACTGGAAGTATATGTTATGTGTGCTGCTAGGCCAGCAGGAAGTGTGTGGGTGAAATTATAGTAATTTTTGCTCAGCTTCAGAAAAACAAGTTGGCAGAGATAAACAAACCATCAAATGAATTTTGTATTAAGTTTAAGCAATACTGTGGGATGGTGTTAGAGTTAAAGTTTTAATAAAGTGAAGGCCTGATTACTTTTAATTTTAATATGGGTGACATAGAGCTGGATAATAGCCAACCTCTTTTGTTAATAAATTCAGCAGCTTATAGGACCTTGACAAAAGATAAGAAGAACTAAGGATAATAGAGGTAAAAGTGTGAATGAATTCTAGTCCTCAAGAAATGAAATAATAGACATGAATAGGTGATGCAGAAAAATCTTATAACATAATAAATTTAAATGTGGCACACCAGGTTCTAAAGGATTATGATATGCCTAGGTAGCTGGCATACTTTTTTTAGGAAAAGGATTTCAGTGTGGGTACGTAGAGTGTATAAAGAATGAGTGTGTAATTAGTGGCTAGACAGAAACTAAAGGAATTAAGCAAGGTTTTACTCACATTTTCACAGTTTACAGTAGCTACAGATCCAATCACTTAGAACTATAACACAAAAGACAGATTTTAAAAGCCTGCTAATAGTAATAGGAATTTTCTTTTGCTTTCATTTTGCCTCCTCACATCAGACCAGAGCAGCTACTCCTATCACATCTCTTCACTCAATGGATCTCTCAATTTTGCCTTACTACCCCTGTGCTACTTCTGACCCATGGTTAGGGTTAGTAAGGAGACTGAGGCACATGGTGTTGTATCATACTGTTGTTCAGGAGTGTTCTAATTTAATACATTAAGGCCTTATGGCTTGAATCTAGAATTAGGGATTTGAAATTTAACTAATTTATGGTACAAAATGTTATGAAGCATTATTAATGTTCGTTCAGTATTTAAATATTTCACTGCATTTTGTAATTTAATACACATTGTTGAAATAATATTATATTATGAGAAATATATTTAATAAAATAGTCTTTAGTAAATTTGGGAATTATATTAATATATTGGGATATGTTTGATGAGAAAAGTAGTTAATTCATTAAATATAACTTAAAAGTTTTTTTCCCTCCATTTTTGAGGCTAATTGTTTAATTAATTGAATGATTGTTATAATCAATGTGTATATAAAGACTGTTATTTTTTGTAATGTATTGTGACCCATTGAAGGCGAGATGCCGAGGTACCAGGTCTTGGAAATATAAGGAGAATTGCTGCTACTACTGGCTGTTTGGTGTGTTTATTATTACTATTATAATTTGTACTGTTTGATTACTACTTTGATCCAAGCCATATTTACAGCGTTCTCGGAGGTTATTTGTACTATTTATTTGTGAGTGGTGATGTCAAATACTGAAGGCTCCGACCGGAGCGTTATGCTTAATGCAGCGAACATTATGTTGTTCCAGGATATGTTAGTGGAACGGGAGAGGAGGTTTACCAGCCGTGATCCATGGAGCTTAGGAAAAAATGCTGACACTGATGCTCGTTTTGCCCAGCTGAGTAAGCTTATGGCCAAGGAAGTTGCTCTTTATTTTGATACCAGCCTTTTGGAGAAATACGTAAGTCTCAATTTAACACCGAGGGGCTTACGTATTGACAAATTGCCTGCAGCACCTTTTTTAGATGAAGAAGGTGATCTTCTTGAAGAGTGGAAGCAGATTTCACTTACATGTACAGTGGGTTGGTTGCGTATACTCATTAAACGCAACCAGAGAAATCATGAAAAATTAAAAACAGAAATTTCCACTCTGCAAAATGAGCTTGTGTCCGAGGCTAATTATAGAGCTCAAATGGTCAGTATTAATGAAAAAACAACAAAATTGGAAGCAGATGTTGTGCAAAGAAAGCGCAACAAGTTGGTCCGGGACATGAAAGACTATGAGTCAGGTATCATCTTTAATTGGCAGCGTGAGCCGGTGCGTGGACAGTCTAGGGGGCGGAGTTGGACACGTAGCTCTAAGCGCCGAAATTATTCGGCGTCTGCTTCTTCATTTTCATCCATTGAAAAGGAAACTAATGTTAAGAATGTTTCCTTTGCTCGAACTACTGCTTCTAACCGAGCGGCCAGCAGGGACAATACAGAGATATCAGGTGAAGAGCTCGATTTAGGATGCACGGAAGATGCTAATTTTCAAAACGGAACTAGCAACAAGGGTCGGAATGGCAGAAATGGTAGAAAGGGTCGGAATCGCTTCAAATGAAGAAATAAATGAAGGTTTGGACATTATTGTGTCTAATTGGACTCATGAAAGCATTAATTTTGTTGAGCGTGTTGACTCTTTTGAATGTATAAACTTGTCTGACTTATTGTTATGTGATAACATGAGAAATGTTTTAAAGAAGGGGAGCAAATTTGTTCCAACCTTTTTTCCCTCATTTGCTGATATATACTTAGAAACAAAAGCATTTATTCGCAAACTATTATTGAGGGTTTATTTTAAAAAATACTGTAGAGTGGATGTTAATACTAATGTTTCTAATGTTAATGAGATTGAAGATGGTGTTCTCAATGATAGTGAACTCGATGACAGTTTACTTAATATGTCCATATATGATTATGAACATGATGAAAATGAAGTGATTGATGAATTAAGTCACAATTTTGCAGAAAGTGATATTTGTTCCATTGAATGTGATGCTGAAGTTACCTCGGATGTCGGCTTTAGTACTGGATATGGCAGGTTAAGAATGCCCAAATTCCGAAATGTGAAAAATAGGTTCACTCCTAATATATCAGTGCCAGCCATTCAGTTATTTCAGAAGGTTCTTTTAAAGGAAACTGAATTAGCATATAAACAGTTTTGTAAGGAAAAGAAGAAATTTAACCTTGTCAAAGAAGAATGGATGGCATTACAGGATCTTAGGAAACTTAAGGATAATTATATATTTAAATGTGCTGACAAGGGGGGTAACTGGGTGATACAAAATAAATCTGATTATTGTACTATGGTTAACAATTTGCTTCAGAATAATGATGAATATAGTAAACTTAGTAGGGACCCACTCAAACTGTATAATGAGGAACTTCTCAATCTTTTGGAAAGGGGCGAACGATTGGGATTCTTCACTAGTGCTGATGTTAATAAAATGTACATAAGGAACCCTGTTTCCCCCATACTATACGCCTTACCTAAGGTTCATAAGGATATCAGTAAGCCCCCTGGTAGGCCTATAGTGTCGGGGATTGGATCTTTTTTAGAAAATGTTAATGTTTTCCTTGATTCACAATTAAAAATTCATATTAGCAGGGTCAGTGCCCACATTAATAATACCCAGGAGTTGATAAATGAAGTACAGAAGCTAACATGGGATAGTGATTATTATTGGGTGACTATTGACGTTAAATCATTGTACACTAACATCAACATTAGGTGGGGACTTAATGCTATTTCTGATATGTTGGGTGAGGGTCCTAAAACTAATTTTTTGATTTTACTTTTAGAATTTTGTTTAACCCATAATTATTTCACATTCAATGGTGATTATTTTTTACAAAAAAAAGGAACGGCAATGGGAGCTGCTTATGCTCCCAGCTATGCCATAATATATATGGATTTTTTTGAGAGACAGTACATTTATCCCAGCATATTTTTTCATAATAAGGTCATCTTGTACAAACGGTTCATTGATGACCTGATTTTTATATGTAAAGGGGATATTTATGAGTTCTGTGAATTTTTTGAAGAACTAAATGACAATGAACATGGTCTATCTTTTTCTTATGAGGTCAATCGGAATTGGATTAATTTTTTGGATCTAACTCTATTTATGAATAATAACAAGATAGAATACAGACCTTATAGAAAGGATACCTCAGCTAACATGTTTTTGCATGCTTCAAGCATGCATCCTCCTCATTTATTAAAAGCCTTGCCCCATGGTGAATTTAAAAGGATATACCAGCACACTAGTATGTCATCTGAATTAAAATTTGAGTTAAAAAGGGTATTTTTGAGATTGAAAAATAGGGGTTATGATGAGAAATTGTTATTGGATCATATGAATGGCATTTTGAATAAACATGGAAGCTTTAAAAAGCCATATAGACAATTTTTAGGGATGGTTGAGAAAGATGATAATGATGTTGAAAATATATATTTTGTAACTAAATACACGGCCTTTTCTGACATATTTGTCTCTTTAATCAAAAAATTTTGGTACTTGGTCATTGAAGATGAGTTAATAGGAAAATTTTTTCCACGTAAAATTATATTTTCATATAAAAAAGGTAAAAATCTAAAAGAAATATTAAATAATAATCTTCGTACCAAAAGAATGGATTATGCTTCTAATGTGGGTTCCTTTAGGTGTAACTCTTGCAGTATATGCAATAGAATTATCAACATTAGATGCATTAACAATGTTAACCATAATCCTATGCATTATTTCAACTGTAGATCTAGTGGTGTTGTGTATATATTAGGGTGTAGTTGTCACAACATGTGGTACATTGGGCAAACTAAAAGAGTGGTAAGATTGAGAATTTTAGAACATTTAAGGGACATTAGAAATTTTAGTGCTCTCAGTCCGGTTGCGAAATATTTTTGTGAGACGCATGAGGGAAAATTTGATTGTTTAAAATTTAGTATATTAGGTAAGCCTCATTGTATTATAGGTGATAATATTTGTGATAAATTGTTAGAACTTGAAACTAAGATGATTCTAAAATTTAATACATTAAGGCCTTATGGCTTGAATCTAGAATTAGGGATTTGAAATTTAACTAATTTATGGTACAAAATGTTATGAAGCATTATTAATGTTCGTTCAGTATTTAAATATTTCACTGCATTTTGTAATTTAATACACATTGTTGAAATAATATTATATTATGAGAAATATATTTAATAAAATAGTCTTTAGTAAATTTGGGAATTATATTAATATATTGGGATATGTTTGATGAGAAAAGTAGTTAATTCATTAAATATAACTTAAAAGTTTTTTTCCCTCCATTTTTGAGGCTAATTGTTTAATTAATTGAATGATTGTTATAATCAATGTGTATATAAAGACTGTTATTTTTTGTAATGTATTGTGACCCATTGAAGGCGAGATGCCGAGGTACCAGGTCTTGGAAATATAAGGAGAATTGCTGCTACTACTGGCTGTTTGGTGTGTTTATTATTACTATTATAATTCGTACTGTTTGATTACTACTGGGATCCAGTATCTGTCTGCATCTGTCACCCTTGGGCTTCCGTACTGGCCAAGGCTGTTGCCACCCCTATAGTGCCTTTTTAGGTGGTGTTCCAAAGATCAAATTACCACCATAACAGCTACAAACAAATGCAATCTGAGGGTCATGCTGCTCAATACTAGAAGTCTAAATCTAAAAATGCACTCACTCGAAGCACTCCTTAAAATGGAGAACATCAACATTTGTGCTGTAACAGAGACCTGGTTCAAGGCAGCAGAAAGCACCCCTTCCCTACCAGGCTATAACTCATTCCACACCTTTCAGCCCCAGAACTTGGACCGAAGCTCCAAAGGCGTTGGTGTTTCCATATTCATAAAAGATGCACACACCTCTAGACTGGTAGCCCAACATAATGCATCAGAGATACTTCAGGTGCAGCTAACATTGGGTAAGACAGCGATTCAGGTCATAGCCTGCTATAGGTCCCTAACAATGTCCCAAGACTCACACTCCATGTTCCTAAGCATATTGGAGAATATTAGGGTCCGCCCTAACACTCTCATACTAGGTGACTTCAACTACCCCTACATTAACTGGGGAAACTACTCATGTACCAATACACTTGCCCAATGTTTCCTGGAATTCATTAATTCAAATGCCCTGGACCAGCTCGTTCTTACCCCCACTAGAGGTAGCAACATCCTTGACCTGGTCATTACTAACATGGGGCACCATTGCTCTACACCAATAGTCAACTTCTCCCTGATTAGATCCAACCACAAACTAATCACCCTGGAAATCCACCCCCCCCCTGCAAAGTAACCACTATGAAAACCCTCTCCAAAGCTAACTTTGGGTTCCAAAAAACTAAGGTGGCTAACTTCATGGCACCCATGCAAATGGAGAATAGTTGCAGGACCACTGAATCATACACCAATGCACTGTACAAACACATACACAAATGCATGGATCTCACCATACCCAATAGAACCAAGATGCTCTCCTCCAAGAAAAGGAAGCCAATCTGGTGGTCCCCTGCCATAAACAAACTCTACAACAGAAGGAGGAAACTGATGCGGAATAAGGTGAAGTCCCAAGACTGGAAAAACTCCCTTATCAGCCTCAACAAAAAGTTGAGATCCCTCATCAAATCCTCTAAAGCTAGCTATGAAAACAGAATTGCAGCAGATAGTAAAGACAACCACAATACCTTCTATAGTTATGTAAAGAATCTCCATGGCAATACGCAGATTTGCTCTGAGCTACTGCACAATGGTACTTGCTATACCGAGCCAACATATACTACCAATATACTGGCCGACAGATTCAGTGCCAACTTTATCTCTTCCACCCCCCCAAAGGACCAATCACAATACCAGTAGATTGCCAGGCACCCAGTATTACTGCTGCACAGGTTAAAACAGCACTCTCCAAGGTCAAGAATACAGCTTCCATGGGACCTGACACTATCCCTGACTGTGTTCTACATGAACTACAGAGTGAACTGGCACCTCACCTGTGTTCCCTGTTCAATCACAGCCTCACCACAGGCTTTGTCCCTACCAAATAGCACACTGCTACAGTCATCCCTCTCCACAAAGGAGGAGCGACTACAGACCCTGGGAACTATCGCCCAATTAGACTGACGAGTCTGATATGCAAAACTATGGAATGCATCATCATGGACCTAATAAACAAGGATACAGGGAATCCCCATACTCTGGATCCCACACAGTTTGGCTTTGTGAAGGGAAGATCATGCCTGCTCAACTTGGTCGACTTCTTTGAGTCAGTCACTAGAGCTGTGGATGAAAGCAAGGTGGTTCATATAGCCTACCTTGATCTGGCCAAAGCGTTTGATACCATTCCCCATTCAGAAATCATAGAAAAACTCACTAAGCTAGGCATCAACCCCTATATCACTAGGTGGTTTGCAAACTGGCTCCCAGATAGCACCCACAGTGTAAAAGTAGTGGACTCCAAGTCAGACTGCTGACCAGTCACGAGTGGAGTCCCAAAGGGTTCGGTCCTGAGTCCTCTCCTGTTTGATATCTACTTCTCTGAAGTCTAGTCCAACACAAAGGGTCTCTGGCTGACAAAGGTCACAGACAATTGCAAATTGGGAGCTATTATTAACTCTCCAAGTGATGTTGACATCCTACAGAAAGGCCTCACTGAGACCAATGACTAGTGTCAGAACCATGGCCTTAAGCTCAATGCCAAACAAAATGTGTCATCATCCCTTTTGGGAAAAACCTGGTTCCCATGAATTACCACATTGATGGTAGCCCACTGAGCACAGAAGGTGTTATACGAGATCTGGGAACACAGGTTGACAGCAGCCTCTCTTTTGACCACCACATTGCCACTGTGGTCAGAAAGTCCTCCTATATGGCACATCTCATTGCTAAGGGTTTTGCATCCAGGAAGAAAGAGGTCATTGTCTCCCTCCACTGTTCTCTCATTAGGCCAATCATCGAGTACAATGCCCCATTTGGCATGTACCTCACTAGACACCTGCAGCAACTGGAGAGGCCGCAAAAGTACCTCACAAAGAGGATCCTAGGCCTTAAACACTTGTCCTATATGAACAGACTCAAAAAACTCCAACTATTCTCTGTCTCATATTGCCTACTTAGAGGCAATCTCTGCTTGACATACAAAGCCATGTCTGATCCAGCTCTGTTAGAAATGCTACATCTAAAGAAATCCCAATCCCTCCACACCACACGCTCTTGTGACCTCAGCCTCATTACCACAATCAACAGAACGTGGCGGAGGGACAGGTTCATAACCCAGAGACTGCCCTTGCTATGGAATAGACTTCCCATACATATCAAACAGAGCACCTCACTGGCCCTGTTCAAGAGAAACCTTGATGAGTGGATCAGAAATAGAAAATTCACCCCGGGGATCACTCCAGTGGCTCTACTCAACAAAGGTACTGGGAACTAAGGTCGGGTGGTACGATGTCAGGATAATCCTATGGGTTAGGTTTGTAGGGCTCCAGGGCCATTGGACTAGTACACACCTATGAACCTATATTAGCAAACAAGAAATAACTAGTGTATGCTTTCTTTTAAGCCTGTATATGGCAACTCCTCAAAATATACTGCCTATTCATTGTTTGCTTGAGTTATTGCTGTGCATTTTACATAGCAGCTTTGTCTTGAGGAGATGTACAGAAAATGTAACACATAAGAACTCCCACTTCCACATGCTATTAGAGTGAGTAGAAATCGTATGTGATATAAACATCTCTAGGAGAAGCGCAGGGCAGTCTAGGAATGCAAAAGGATGAAAAATAATGGGAAGATGCGGATATGTCAGGTTTCAGTCAGAATATTACCTGGTTTATTTTCTTACACAGACCAAAGAAAAGTTTAAGTCACAGCCATATGTATTTTGGATGAGAAGGTTTGTTTAATAACAGAATATCTTGTTATGTCTCAAGTCCCAGTAACAGTTCTGAATGGACTTTCATTTTCCACTTTCCACTGCTATTTTAAGACATGAGAAACTGCATGAGTACCAGCTACATGGATATGGGATAAACAAGGAATAATAGAGCGCGAAAAGTTATTCATTTATTTATTTATTTATTTATTTTTGCCATTTATCAAATACATTTTATAAATTAATCAATGCAAATTTCACTTTAATCATCTACAGAAGTTCTAAATTAAATCTGACTAAAACTGAATGGTGTATATTCCATTCAGGACTGTTTTCTCTACTCTGCACCATCAACTGATAAAATAAGCTCCAACCCCTCCCATAATCTGGAATTGGACAAAGTGGACATTAGAGAATGAGTGGATGAATGAATGAAATATTAATTAATTTCAAATATAGGGACTGTAATGCTAAAGATGATTCTATATTATAAAAGATAACGGGATGTATTACATCAGTGTGTGAAAATTTGCATTTACTCTTTGTACCATGCCAGACGTAACTTATTAAAATTGCCTGCTTCATGTCTTAAGATAGACTAAGTCATCAGGGCCACTGTCGCATTGTGAACTGTGACTAAGGGATTGTTATAAGATTTGTGACTTTTTGAAAGATGCCATAGCCTACATACAAAGTTCAATCAAACGTTTATCTGTTTCTTTGAGTGAAACATTCATGTTTGCTATGCTTGTTTAAGTAGCCACAGAGAAAAAAAGGCATATGCAGCCCATCCCCTAACCTTGTTTTGCAATACTCCTGCATCACAGTGTAATCACTTCTGATGTCTTTGAAACTTGTGTCCCAACTCTGATTCATGGTTTTACATGTAGTTGCCCTTAATGCCCTTAAAATATAGATCTTTTTTTGCAAAACCACCAATATTACTGTTAATTTGACTATATATAACAGTTACTGTTAATATTAGCATTTTTTTATAAATCTATATTAACATCATGAAAAGTGCTGCCATCCCAGACCTGAGGAAAGCTGTTGCTCATACTTGGAATCCTAATACTATCCTGAGAGCTAACGAGTTGCTGTATGCAAATATTCAAAATAA
This sequence comes from Protopterus annectens, assembly GCF_019279795.1. Lineage (NCBI taxonomy): Eukaryota > Metazoa > Chordata > Ceratodontiformes > Protopteridae > Protopterus > Protopterus annectens. The sequence goes on along the minus strand of NC_056742.1, from coordinate 109,875,934 downwards.
CATTTATATATTTATGTAAATATATTTTTATTTTATTTTACATTTGTTTACCGGGAAAGTCTGACTGAGTGGTGACCCATTTTCAGCAGATGCCTGGGGAGAAAAGCTCCACATAGGAAGAAATACAACCAAAATACATCAAATATCTGAGTTACAAAAAATTGTACATTCTCACATACATCAATAGTTTGAGTTACAAAAACACTGTCCCCTGGATTCAGCAAGCCCTGCACAGTGTGCAGGACTAGTGCAGGAGCTCCAGCAGGCAATATGTTTGCTGTGTGATCCCGGAATAACTGTAGGGACATGCACGAGTGCTCCTGCACTAGTCCTGCACGGACTCAGCCCCTGCATGCAAATTACCCCATTTGTAGGTGAAATTCATTCAAATTAGGTGAATTTGTGATCCAGGAAGCTGGAAGCCAGCCGTACAGGACTAGTGTAATCTGCAGAAATGTACTCAGCCAGTAACCGAGTACATTTCTGCAAACTACAAAACGGAGCCATACCAACTCCAAATAAAAGGTGGATGTTAAATAGAAAGCATGCCAATGGCCAAATATATGGCCATTGGCATGGAAAACAGTTGCAAAAATAAAAAAATCAACTTTTATTTATTTTTTTGCCGATCTCGGCTGTTTAAGCGTAGAGCAGCGGCACGCAAGCAGGATCGGGCTAAAAATTTAAAAAAAAAGCCTAAAATAAGCAGTCTAACCAAAATCACTATTTTGCCATTATACTCAATGGCAGGCAAAAGACAACATGGCCAGTGAATAGTGGTTACTAAGGGGGGAGGCTCAGTGTGGGTCCTGTAACTATGCATCAGCAGGCAATCTTATGCAAATGAGGGGAATGATACTGAATCCCAGATGTCTCCTGCATGTTAGTCAGCACCCAACAGTGTAAGAGCAGGAATAGCTTGGTGCAAGCCTAGGAGTTAGCTGACATCATAGGGGTGTGTGGCAGGCATACTGTAAGCGGACTGGAGCCTCTTTACATTGCCTAAGTGAGTGTGCGTGCCGCCCACTGGGCTTTAAAGGGAAAAAAAAGTAAACCAGGAAATGGCAGCTCTGTGCACATTTGAGCACTGTGTTTGCGCGGCATGCCCCCAGGCGTAAACAGGAAGGCAGTGGGAAGGGAAACAGCAGTAGGAAGATAATCAAGGAGAACTAGCATAGCTGGCAGGTGAAATGTATCAGAATCAACCAATTACACAGGCAGCAGCTCAGCCCAAAACAGTACTATAAACTATGCAAACACCTTTCCCTCTGTTTTTTCCCACATGTTCTACTCCACCGATGCATACAAGCACGGAATTTTTAACAAACAAAAGCAACAAAATGATAGGGGCTGCAATAGCTATCATATGACAACATGTGGAAGAGGTTGAGGGTGGTGAGGATGAGAATGCTGTCAAACAACGCACAGTGAGGAGACAGAGAAGAGTGCACAGACCCAGGGTAACCTATCAGGGGCTACATGAGCTGGAGATAGTGGAGCACTATAGGGTGGAAAGGGACCTCCTACAGCAAATTGTTGAGCTGTGCTGGCCACATCTCTCACACACAGAACTAACAGAGGGGAACCCATCCCAGTGGATACTAAGGTATGTATAGGCCTAAGAATACTTGCTACAGGCACCTTCCAAAGGCCAACTGGGGATATCATGGGGATCTCACAGGCATCAGCATCCAGTGTACTCTACCAGTTCCTGGGTACCATGTCAGCACATGCCGGTGAGCACATATATTTCCCCAGCACCCGTGAGGCATTGGCCAGCAATATGCATCTCTTCCACCATATAGCAGAATACCCTGAGGTAGTGGGTGCTATAGACTGCATGCACATATGCATCAAAGCACCACCTGTTGAGCGGGGTCGAGTCTACATCAACCACAAGGGCTTCTTTTCCATCAACTGCCAGGTCATGTGCGATGCCCAGGGCATTATAATGAATGTGTGTGCTGGCTGCCCTGGAAGCTATCATGATTTTCACATCTGGCATCTGAACCAGCTGTACCAGAGATTTGCCATTGGGGACATCCCTTATGGTCACCTAGTAGGGGATGCTAGTTATGCACTGGAGCCATGGCTGATGACACCCATCAGAAATGCACACACACCTGAACAAGAACTCCATAATGAGGCACGCGCACAGACCAGAGTTGTAATAGACCATGTGTTTGGGATGCTCAAGTCACAGTTCCGGTGCCTGGACACATCTGGTGGAGCCTTGCAGTACTTCCCAGGTACATGTACTCAAATTGTCATCGTATGTGCCATGCTACACAATATGATCCTGTGGAAACAGCTGCAGCAGGAACAGCACAGGGCAGGGCCACACAGCCCCCCAACATTGCCAAGGCCTGCACAGGGACAGAGTGATTCGGAGGGGAACAAACTGAGCCTGCCTCAGTAGGCAGAAGGAGGCGTGCCCAGTATGCCCTGGCTTTGGCAAAGAGGCAATGCATAGCACATACACTGACACAGGAGGGACCCAGGGAATGACACCTCTCTGTGACTTGCACATACAGTAAAAGGGATGCCAAACATGACACAACCTGTGCTCAACCATATATAGGGAGTCTACTATGTGCATCTGACATAGGCAGCCCTCCAGCACCATCCTCGATACTAACACACACACACAAGGTAAGTCACTCTCCTTACCAATTGTTGAATGGAGTAATATGTGTTGTTACCTGTATCTATGGTATGGATGTGAGCAAGCAAAGGAATCAGGTGGCTGAATGGGATGCCAGCAGATAGTAGACACATAGAGTGGCAGCATGAGACCTGTAACAAATACTGGTGTCACCATAGTAGCCAGTACTACACATGGTGACAAAACCCACTGCAGGAAATGTGCTGGGCCACCTGTGCCCATATGACACACACATGCCAGCCAGGGAGGTTCACATACCCAACAATAGTCTCAGCCAGCAGGACAGGTGTCGACAAACACAAGCAAAGGCTGTGCTAAGGCCGCTGAATGATGCCTATGGGTAACCTCCCCCCAGGCCTACTCAGACAGACTATATCAGGTCAGGCAGTGGGATGTTAGTTCTGAAGGGTAGGAAGTCAGAAACTAATATGTAGCTCAATCAAACCTAAGACCTGTAGAACACTGATATGCCTCTAGTCAGCATGATAGGTTAGAAAACAGAATGAAATGGAGTACCTGACATACCAGTACAGTCATAGCAAATGTTTACAAGTGTCAGGTGTGTCCCCCAATCCTATGTAGAAATGTAGAAACAGTCAGGTGTGCAGCCCCCAATCCTGTGTAGACATGTACTAACAGTCAGGTGCGCCCCCCCCCAATCCTATGTAGAAATGTAGAAACAGTCAGGTGTGCCACCCCAATCCTATGTAGAAATGCAGTAACAGTCAGGTGTGCCCCCCCCAATCCTGTGTAGCAATGAAGTAACCGTCAGGTGTGCCCTCCCCAATCCAATGTACACCCGTTGTAACAGTCAGGTGTGCCCCCCCCAAATCCTATGTAGAAATGTAGTAACATGTATGTGTGGAGCACAGATGACCAGAGGTGGCCAAGGTAGCAGGATAGATTGCAGTATTCGTACAATATGCAGGTATGTGTGTGTTAGTTTGGTGTGTGTTTCATATTGTGTGAGAGTGGTCAGTATATATGCATGCTGAAGTTTGACCTATTGGCCATTGCCCACTACTCCTATTGGCCATTGCCCACTACTGTCGATGACAGGGCCAAATCCTCACAACCGCAGTGCCAAAGACAATTCCCCCCAGTATAACACATGCTAGCAGTAAGCCATTGTAAATGTATGGTGGTAATATGTGTCAACATCTGAAAGATGGACAAGGCATGACTGTTGCGGTAGATATACAAGCAGTACACAGGGAAAAGTACCCCAGACATACAGTATATAATATGTAATCGTGAAATGGACACACCCTTGGAATTGTGCATACAGGTATGCATCACATTATCTGGGCTTGTAGTAAGGAATACCGAGGTCATCTGGCTGAATACTTACAGATCACAAAGGTGATAGGATGGATGTATTGGGAAACAGCTGAGGTCCCTGCACAAGCCAGCATAACTGAAATGCTCCATGCATATCTGTGAGTCAGATGCAAGTAGTGTCCACAGTACACATGCACCCAGGTCACCCAAACACCACCCACAGGTACCTTTCTGATCATATCCCTGCTGTTGGGAATGGGTACAATATGACCCCAAGTGTGTATGGTAATAGTGAAAGAATGCGGCATGCAGTGCAGGTGTCCCATGCAGGTGTGTCCCTAGCTGTAAGTAGCACCCTGCTAGCATCAACACCACCTGATCAATACTGATAGAAATTATTGGCATGAACACCTAGCACACCTACACTGTCACCCCAAAAAATATAGTGTATGGCAGTCTGGGACTGTAGAACTGACAGAATACAATGGCCTGCTACAGCTGGCCTGCATCACCACCAAATGGCCTACAGGCCTCTGCCAAAGGCCTGTGTCTCACCCGTACTGCTAATGTATGTTATTGTCATGGACACCTAAATAACAACATAACACACTCCACATAAGCCATATGCAAGGCCATGTGGACAAACCACAGTAACATGTCCACCATGTCCCACTGCATGAACTGTGGACCAACACCAAAACACAGCTGTGATGAGGTGATAACTTTAGGGAAAGTATCAGAGAATGTATGCATAATGCATGGAAGAGGATAGAATAATAGAGGGGGAGTGGGAGCATGGGCAGCATGGAATCTGCAAGGTCTGACACACAGCCGTGTGCACATGCCATCCCTGGCTGCAAACACAAATATGGGTGGCTACAAACCAGCCCATACACCACAATAGGGGTAATGTCCTGACTTATGACCCCTGCCTCTGGGTAACCTGTGTGAATCTGTACAGCTGTGAGGTATTGCCACAGCAAGATAAGCCCATACTGTCCTGTCAATAGATGTACAAGTATGGGATCTTCTGCCAGCACTGTACCAAGGTGAACTGTATACACAGACCCAGCAGCAAGTGTCTGCAGCTCTCCCTCCAGAATGGCATAACTTTCCATGAATATGAAGGTGTTTTCCCACAATACTGGACACAGCTACATTCACCCTGTGTTCCTCAGGACATCACTGTGAGCAAGAATGTCCACCTGACAGTACTTGAGGACATAAAACATCACAGTGTATAACAGTACACATGTCTGAATATCTCTGCTAACACCAGTGCCATGTAGCAGAAGCAGCACAGACACAATCACCTACAGTACACACTATTCCTTGTATATGTTGACCCCATATTGCCAACTGATCTACAGATATCCTGCAAAAACAGTTTGCTACCTGTAGGTGTAGAACACAAAGGTCTGCACTGGAGTACAAACTACCTGAAATGGATCCATACATTCAATACAGAAGTGCATACTGGGCATGCTCACACACTTAAACAAATGAAGCCCATGTCTGCCAACAACAGTGGACCATACATATCTGACAGTTACAGATGTTAGTGCATACACTCCTCAATATGCACCAGTCATGCTTTGCACACACATTGGATAGGAGCACAGACATATATCCAAGGACAACACACTATAATATGCCAAAAGTCGACATACATAGATGTGTGGAAGACAGTGAGAGCCTTCCATTATGAGGCGTATCCCACCCAGCACACAGCCAAATGGTTACAATCACACGATGTGCAAATGTCACTCACTGTAGAAATTATCCACTGATATCTGTCAGCATTACAGACTCTGTGGTGCAAGTGCTAGCTGTGCAACATGACTGTACAAGGCAGTAGTCATCTAACAGTTGTATAAACGTACCTGCAGAATATAAGCCTGTTTGTGCCTGCGTGTGGTGTGTCTACCTCTAGATGAATGGGTTATGGCCCATGCACACATACTGCCCTCCCCATAGCCCTACTATAACAAGCCTGCTGATGTCATCCACTTTGAATTACACCTTTGGGAAAGGAATATTCTAGTAATGTCTGTGGCGCGTCCTATAGCTGCGTAATGCCGTAGTGTGATAAATTAGCTAGGTAAGAGTTCTAATCCCAGACATGGCAACTGTGTGTGTGTGTCTCTGTGTAGGGGGCAATGATTTTAGGCTAGTCACACTCACTACAATTCAAATGGCCTACTTTGGCAAGGCTGTGGATGGCATTCACTGTGAAATACACCTTTGGGAAAGGTGTAGCCCAGTAATTTCTGTGGTGTGTCCTATAACTGTGTAATGCTGTAGTGAGATAAACTAGTTAAGTAGGAGTTCTAATCCCAGACATGGCAACTGTGTGTGTCTGTCTGTGTAGGGAGCAATGTTTTTAGGCTAGTCACACTCACTACAATTCAAATGCCCTACTTTGGCAAGGCTGCTGATGTCATTCACTGTGAAATACACCTTTGGGAAAGGAGTAGCACAGTAATCTTCATGGCATGTCCTATAACTGTGTAATGCTGTAGTGTGATATAGTACTTTGGTAGGGCTTCTATTCCCACACACTGTGTGTGTGTGTGTGTGTGTGTGTGTGTGTGTGTGTGTGTGTGTGTGTGTGTGTGTGTGTGTGTGTGTCTAGTCACACTCACTACAATTCAAATGCCCTACTTTGGCAAGGCTGCTGATGTCATTCACTGTGAAATACACCTTTGGAAAAAGAGTGGCCCGGAAATCTCTGTGGTGCATCCTATAACAGTGTAATGCTGTAGTGTGATACAGTACTTTGGTAGGGGTTTTATTCCCACATGTAGCAAGTTTGGGTGTGTGTGTTTCTTTGTCTGTGTAGGGAGCAATGCTTTTTAGGCTAGTCACACTCACTACAATTCAAATGCCCTACTTTGGCAAGGCTGCTGATATCATTCACTGTGAAATACACCTTTGGGAAAAAAGAAGCCCAGTAATCTCTGCGGCACATCCTATAACTGCAAAATGCTGTAGTGCGATAAACTAGTTAGGTAGCAGTTCTTATCCCAGACATGGCAACTGTGTGTGTCTGTGTAGGGAGCAATGCTTTTTAAGCTAGTCACACTCACTACAATTTAAATGCCCTACTTTGGCAAGCCTGCTGATGTCATTCACAGTGAAATACACCTTTGAGAAAATAGTAGACCAGTAATCTCCATGGTGCATCCTATAACAGCGTAATACTGTAGTGTGATACAGTACTTTGGTAGGGGTTCTATTCCCACACATGGCAAGTGTGGATGTTTGTGTATGTCTTACTTTGTCTGTGTAGGGTGCAATGCTTTTGAGGCCATTCACAGTCACTACAACCTCCAATGACCTTCTTTGCCAAGCCTGCTGATGTCATACCCAGTGAAATACACCTTTGGGGAAGGAGTACCCCATTAATCTCTGTGGTGTGTCCTATAACTGCTTAATGCTGTAGTGTCATAGACTAGTTAGGTAGGAGTTCTAATCCCAGACAGGGCAAGTGTGTGTGTCTATGTTTGTCATTCATATCCTGTGTGGAGGTGGCTGGGAGTGTGTAACATCTGGACTCATTGTGGAGCGGGTTTTGCAAATTTCTTATATGGTGGCCCTATTATATGTCACCATGTCCACCTTACAAGGATAACAGATGTGAAATAGTTGAGAGGCTGAGGTGGCAATCCATACCCTTACATGTGACATCAATGCCTGATGAACAAAGTTAGCAACCCTTGTATTACCCAGAGAACACTCTCAACCCATGTCTCATACACAAACACACTTGCCTAGGCAACAACCGCTATGCTGGTAGTACCCTGCAAATTGACCACAGATAGTAACTATGGTGTGATTGCATGGCACCCTGTCCATCAGTACAATAGGCACGTACATGCAGACAGTGTGTCTTCACTATTTTCCCCACTGGACTCCTGCAACACCTGTGGTGCCATCAAATGTGACCCACAAAGGACATACCATGCCTTAAATACATGCCCTCCATCACAGACACTAACCATGTGTTGTAATACATGTAGCATACATGTCAACTTGATCATCTCAGCGGCAATGTGCAGGAGGCACCCAGAGGATTGGCTGATGCATGTCACTCTCACCCTGAGGGTCACCACAGTGGTGTCTATTGATAGATTGCCTGCTGCCACATGGCAGGTGGCAGGATACCACTGTACACACATCCCCTACACAACCCATCTCTCCATGGACAATAGCTAGGTACACAGCTATCACCACCAACAGCGATGCATCCCAGTACTGACACGTATACATGTGCATTACTGAGTATAGCAGTGTCTGTGAGTTAGCACACCTGTACTTGGAAATTCCATGAGGGCATTCACAACCACTGCAACACCCATTGCCATAGTCAGTTGTGGCTGCTGTATGGGACATTACATGTACTCTGTTACATTCCTCTCCATACCAGCTACATGAGCCTTGCAGTACCAGGACAACAGTATTGGACAAATGGGTTGATAGGCATGGGATACCCATTGAATTCTGGCAAGTGTGTGCATGTGTGCATGTCCATATATCTGTAGGGTACAGCATTCCGAGGTCACATACTCCTATTACAATACCCATTGCCACACAGATAGTGTTGTTGCTGCCCATAGGTGAGGCATGACAATGCAACACCCTGGTATGCCTGTCGCATGTGTATTAGATGCATATCCCTGTAGTACCACTGTTGGGCTATACAATTGGTTGTTTCGCAGTAGTGGGCAATGTGTGATGGTGGGTATGTCAGAGTGTCATCATGGGTTTCAGGGAGTACGATATCCACTGGGGGATGTGGGTGCTGTGTACAATGTCATTACACCAAGGTACACCCGGTATATGTCCCATTTACCACTTTATGGTTACCACTGTCACCATCAACCATACAGGTAACTGATACCACATTCCAGCCCAGTTATGCATGTGCTGTGTGCGGCCTACCTGTAACACATTGGACACATGGTCAAGTTAGTTAGCAGCGATAGGCCCAGGTCTCTTGGACATGTGTCTGTCTATTATGTGTCTGTTAATGTGTATATGAAGGTATGTCACACTATGTATTGTCCATATACACCCAGTACATCCCCCATTAGCATACTGTACATGTCTGGGGATGTTCTGCATGTAACATGTAACCTGGAACACACCTCACCCTAAACACTGTGTGGTGTGTGCAATGAAAGCCACACACTTCAGTAGCACTACATACCTAGGTAGGGATCTAGTCCCAGTGTCGCCAGTAAGAGTGTGCGTGTATGTGGATGGGTCTACATCAGGTTGCAGATTATACACATCCCAGCAGGTCACGTGTCCATGTGGCACAGGCAATAACTGTTAGACAAACCTGTGACGTGTTCAACTGTACCCCAGATATGTCACAGCCATGGTGTCCCCACAGTGCCATACCCTATTGTGGAATATGACTGCAGACCATCCTCGTGCTGCCACATGTACACCTACAACACAAATGGATAACATTATGGAGACCGCAATCAACCAGTGTTAATAACAGCTATAATGCATCATTGCTGGACGGCTACACTACCTGACATGTATGCATTAAACTTTACTCCTGACAGCATGTTACACTGCAGTACTTTGGTGCACTGTAGTACAGTCACCATGTGCATCAGAACCATGTTAGCCTGTCCCTGCATCAATGTTATGGGTGACAGGGATGTAGCATAGGTATCATCATATGCACAGGGTGTGTTGTTGGTTTGCCAGAGACCGAGGGTAGGCCATACATTTGACACCATGTGTGTGGGTAAGGAGTGTAATGAGGTAAACTGGGGGTGGTGATGTGGTGTGTGTAGGTATGGGGTTGCCCTAGTTGTGTTCGTATAGTCTGTTGGGTATGCATGCACACAGTTCTGCCATGTGGCTGCCCTACACAGGTGTTTATGGACAGCTGCAGACCATACCTGGCAGGGTGTGCAGTTCACTGCCTCCAGCCACAAACACATGGACTGTGCCTGCCAGGGGTTCCATGGGCATGTCCAGGTACAGGCCTCGATGTGCTACTCTCCCCTGATGATGACAGCTGTCTGCTGGAACCCTCCTGGGACTGGCCAGGACCACGTGCTTGTGGCCTGCTGTGATGTGGTGTGGTGTGGAGAGCACCCCCCACAGTACCGGGGCTGGTACTGCCACTATGGGAGCCCCTTGGTGTCCTAGCACATCCACATTGACTGCCAGCTGTTGGCGTTGCTGGCCTATGTCCACATGGCCAATGCCACACTCCCATCACACATTCAAGCACAGACAAACGACAGTCGATGAGGGCCATCATCTCACCAGACCATCTATCCATTAGCTCAGTATAAGCACAGCTGGCACCAGACAGTTCATGGAAGTTGTCACTTGTAGATGTGAGAGAAGCCCTCTGCAGCCTCAGGCCTTGTCTGGTGTAACTTTCCATACATGCCTGTGCCGCCATGACAGCCTGAAAAATGAGCCTGCTGGTACCAGTTGTGGCACGTCTGCCAGGGGCATGATGACATAGCGGCCCTACCACGAGCACCCTGGGACATCTGCCTATGTGGTACCCTGTCAGACATCCAGCTATGCCTGCTATGACCAGACACAGTAGGCATGGTTACCACACTCTCCTGTGCACTGCCACCAAATGCGAGCTGTCCCTCCACTGTGGCCACTGGTGATGGGGTATGTATAGGCACTGAAATTGTGTGCAGGGTTGGGATGACTAAAAGGAGGATGTCAAATGATGGTGCTGTTTTTGGCCTCTGACAACCCCATCCATGCCTCAACAGTATTATCATCATCTTCGGTGTCTGTATGGACACCAACATCAGATTGCATGCAGGAGGGACCCTGACTCACCTCGCCACCTGTGGGGGAAAACAAGAAACGCACTTTAAGACCTGTACAGCATTGCATAACAGTACACATACACACACACACACACACACACACACACACACACACACACACACACACACACACACACACACACACACACCACCTTAATACATACCTGTCCGTGACTTTACAGGCAGTCCCACTTTTATTCCCATGCATTCTCCATCCTGCATCACACTTGGTAACATACACTCATTAATACCACTCATTAATGTATCATTCCTCTAAATGCCTAGACAAGTGATCACAACCCAAGACCTGTTACTCCATTACCTCCCTGACCTGAGTGGAGTGGTTTTACATGGCCTCACTGCTGTCATTCAGTGTTCACCCTGTGTATGTCCGGACATCGTGAGCATGGCCCCTGTATGGGAGGGGCTACTATGTTCACTCCATAATATCATACACTGCACTGTCATGTGTAAGTATTGCTCAGTACATGCCAGATATGCTGCTCAATCAATCTATCATGTGACAACTGTAATATATGGATAAACTCCCTGGTGTTGTCTAGTACTTTTATTTTTTTATTTTTTATTTTACATTTGTTGACCGGGCTAGTCTAGCTGGATATATGTCCATTTTCAATAGAGGCCCAGGGAGAAAAGCTCCAAACATTTCAAATAAAGTTCACATCTACAGAAGTACATATTTGGAATGCAAATACATTCACTGTAAAAAGAACATAAATTTTAAGTGGTCTTACATTTAAAAAGTGTAAAAACAACTACAAAATATTTGACTAGACTTAGTACAATTACTAATGAAGTTACAATTAAATGTTGAGAAAGATTAATAGCTAAAAAGGTATAGTATAAATGTAGATAAGAAAGGAAGATAAAAGGAAAGTGAAGTGGCGAAGTAGTTGAGTAATACATCTAGTAGTAATATATGTCACTTTTTTGAGAATACAGTAATAAGTAAGACTATGATGGAGAGGTAGAATAGTAGTTGTTAAGATTAAATTATTTCAGAGATGAGAAGGTAAGGTTGAATCAAGTAATAAGAGTAAGTTGGTTAGTCAGGTTTAGTACAGGGGCACATCCAATGTGTTTTGAGGAAGAGCTTAAGTTTATTTTTAAACAGAGTAATAGAGGGAAGTGTGGAAAGTTCAGAGGGAAGTAGGTTCCAGGTTTTTCCAACAGTATTAGAGAAGAGAGAGTCTCCAGCTCTATTGTTTGATTTATTGATATATACAAGAAGTTTTTGCGAAGATCTTAGGGACTTCAGGTTATAACAGGGGTGAATAAGGTTAGATGGGATGGGAGTTTTGGCAGGTTGATAAAGTATTTTATGGGCGATGGCCAGTTGATTAAATTTCAGCTGCTGCTGTAATTCAAGCCACCCTAGATGCTTTAGATTAATACAGTGGTGTGTTCTGAAAGGGTTACCTGTGGCAAACCTGGCTATACTATTGTAGGAGTTTTCTAGTTTCTTAAGGTTATTTTTTGACAGATTAGTAAATATGGGTGAGGCATAAAGAAGGGTAAAGATTAGATGGGTGAGGGCAATAGTTATTCTAGGTGCAGGAGCGAGGAAGGGTTTGATCCTATAAAGAGAGCCAATTTTTTTATTAGTAGTTTTCAAAATGTTGTTGATATGGGTGTCAAAGTTAAGGTTGTTGTCTATGGTGATACCTAGCAGTTTGGTAGTAAGATCTTGGGATATAAGTGTACCATTATTGGATGTTACTGTGAAGTCAATTGGGGGAGATTTACTGGTAGGTGTAAAAAGGAGAAGTTTAGTTTTTGTAGGGTTTAATAGGAGACAGCATTTTGAAAACCATAGTTCTACAGAGTTAAATACATCTTGAGAAAGGGAGTGAAGTTCTGATACAGATGTGGCTGAACATATAAGTGTGGAGTCATCAGCGTATTGTGTACATGTAGCTTGGGGAACTACTTGGTGAAGGTCATTGATGAATATAGAAAACAGGAGAGGGCCAAGTATGGACCGTTGAGGGACACCAATATTAACAGGTAGGTGAGTAGAAAGAATGGTGTTCCAAAGCACAGCTTGATGTATGTTATTTAAGTAGGACTGGAACCATGTTAAAGCTAGTGGGTTGACAGACAGAGATTTGAGAATGTTTATGATTATAGTGTGATTTACCATGTCGAAAGCCTTGGACAGGTCAATGAAAAGTGCAGAGGAAAGCATTTTAAGGTTACGTTTTTTGTTGATAGTATCAATAAAGGAAAGAAGGGCAGTAGTTGTGCTATGGGAAGGTCTGAACCCATGTTGGGAGTTGGAAAGCAGGTTATTATGGAGAAGGTGGTCTAACAATTGCCTGTGGATACATCTTTCCATGATCTTAGATAAAGGAGAAAGTAGGGCTATGGGACGATAGTTGGAGAGTTCAGTGGAGTCTCCCCCCTTATGAAGGGGGATAATATGGGAGACTTTCCAAAGTTTGGGGATATATCCTTCAGTGATGGTTCTATTGATGAGAATGGAGATGGGGTAAGCAATAGATTTAGCTGCTAACTGTAAGTATACTGCGGGTAGTTGGTCAGCAGAAGGAGTGCATGGTTTCAGTTTTTCAATAATGGTGAGAATAAATGTTGTTGGGACAGGTTGGAAGAGAAATGGAGGTGGTGGGTTAGAGTCAGAATTAGATATAGTTATATTTTGAGGAGAGAGCTGACTGGCAAGAGTTTGAATTGCTTTGGTGAAGAAGGTATTAAAGGCATTAGCAGTTTGTTTAGGATTGTCCTTGTCAGTGCCTTGAGGGTTAGGTGTGATAGATTGACCAGGATGTAATAATTGATTAATACTTGACCAGAACTTTTGTGGTTTATTATGGTGGGTCTGCTGAGATTGTAGGTAATAGTTTTTTTTATCGGACACTATAGATTTTTTTGTTACATTTCTCAGTTGTTTGTAGTTTTGGAGGTCAACAGGGTTTTTAGTTAGACGTGATTTATTCCAGTATTTATTTCTGAGATGGATTTTTTGTTTGGTTTCCTTAGAAAGCCATGGAGCAGATTTAGTTCTTATCCTTATAGAGCGGGTAGGAGCATGGTGGTTGAGTATGGCTAGGAAATTAGCATTAAAGTAATCAACAGCTTCATCTAGAGAAAGGTGTTTTAAGGGAGACCGATTACATGCTCTAAGTTCACTTAGGAATAGATCCAAGTTGAAGTTTTTCTTGGTTCTAATTGCCCTAAATATGGGTTGAATGGGTGGATTGGTTTTGAGCCTGATAATGTAGGTTAGTGAGTGGTCGCTTATGTCGTCAGGGAGGGTTCCATAGTCATAAGTCTCGGGTTGATTATTGAGTATCCAATCTAAGGTGCTTTCTTTCTTATTAGTCTTGTTTATTCTAGTAGGGGAGGTAATAGTTTGGGTAAACCCATAGAGATTTATATGGCTAGTAGGGTAGTTTTTGTTGCAACATTTCCAATCAATGTTAAAATGACCTAGGATTATGGTTTCTTGGGGAAGGTTTTGAGATAACCAACAAAGGATGTTTTCGATGGTAGCAATGTTATTGCCTGGAGGAACATAGATGCAGATAATATAAATAAATTTGACTGTGTTTAGCTAAAGCCTGGTAATAAGTATCTCAGCATTAGAGTCTAGAGAAGGTTTTTGGTTGAAGATGGTTATTTGAAAATCAGATTTGAATAGAACTGCTACTCCACCACCTTTCTTGGCTACACGGTCAAGACGTAAGATGTTGTAACCTGGTGGTATAATTTCATTGTCTTTAGTTACTGGTTTTAACCAAGTTTCTGTTAGACAAATAATATCAAATGAGTAGAGTTCCAAGAGAGCATGGAGTTGTGTTATTTTGTTATTAATGCTACGTGTGTTGAGGTGAGCTATTAAGAGTGAGTTGGGAGGTTTTTAAGTAGGTGAATGGCAGAGGGGTTTGGGTTGATGAGTTGAGTGGTGGTGAAGGTGTTAGGACCAGGGTTTGGGTGAATATCTCCATCCTTTAGGAAGAGGAGTAGTGTTAGATATCTAGTATTAGTATATTTACTGAGAAGAAATGGATATATTCTGGTATTAGGGAAGTTATATCTAATGTGTGCTGTCCTATGGTATTTAGGTAGTAGATAGCTGGGTGTGGATGTAATGTTGAAATGGTCAGTGTGAGAGGCTAGTGAAGAAGAGGTAGATTGCTTAGTAGGGTATAGAAAGTTTGAATATGCTGGTTGTTCATAGGAGGTTAGCAGGTATGCTAGAGTTAAAGGAGGTAGAAGTGTGAGTATGAGTAACCTCTGTAAGTGGACTAGGGTGGAGGGTTTATTCATTGACATGGTAGATATAAATTATTACTATATATACCAAGGTAAAGTTAGTGGGCTAAGGAAAGATAAAAGAGAGAGATGGGAGTGATAGGAAGTGGTGGAAAAAAAGGTGGGAAAAAATAGAGAAGATCATTTAATGGAAATGTGATTTTGATAGGTGGAATGGAGAAGGGGTGTGATTTGATAGGTATAAGGGTAGGACCTCTGGGGGGTGGGTGGAAATTGGGGGGTAGGGTAGGGGAGCGGAGTGAGCCTACAGGGCAAACGGAGCGGGTAGAGGCAAGAGAGTGAACTTTCACAGAAGACAATCTGTTAAGTAGGTGAATTCTGCAGGTAAGTCTCAAAGTGAGAGAGTGTAGAGGTGAGTTATAAGGCTATCAAGAGGTGAGTAAGGGTAACAATTGAGTAGAAAGTGTTAAAAGATAGCCCAGGACAGTGTGAGAGGTAAAAGAGTGAGTCCATGAGAAGCAAAAATGGAGAAAATGGGATGGGGAGGTATGGCAAAGCAAATAGGTGTAAGAACTGATATGCAGAGAGCTTATGGTAAGGCGCCACCTAGTGGCTAGTCACTTAAATAGCATCAATGATACACTTGCAAGGGTAGCAGGCTAAGGGAGAGAGGGGGTAGGCTTCGATTCATAAGAGAGTGGTAGGCTGGATGTAGGGGTTTGTTTAAAAGAGCAGAGAATAAGTGGGATGGTTAATTGGCTGCTGGCTGTCCTGCGTGGGAAACTTGCCTAACCTAGCAGAGTCATTAAACATTAGGATTAGCTCAATGTTCCCCAATGCATCTGTAGTGCTGCATACATGGGTTGTCAGTCACCTCTCTGCTGAATGTGATATTAAGGGTGATATTATACCTGGTGTCTACCTTCCCTCCCAATGCATGTTCCATGCTACAGACCTTATCAGCTGTCCTGTGATTACATACATGACAAGTATACCTGATGTGTCATGTGTCAGTCCATGTCCATGTACTGCATGATCCCAATGGGAAATACTGCTGCATGAACAACCCCACAATCACACATGTCCATACATGAACATCTACACAAACACATACACATGCAGACACACATCCTACATGCATCACCCTCCCTCCACTTCACCAGAGTGACCCTACAGACAAAATAACCACCCACCAAGACACACACACACACACACACACACACACACACACACACACACACACACATACAGGTGAGGCTGCACAATGATAATACACACAGTCCTCCTATTACCCATCTGTCAACATGCATAACATCTGGTACACAACAGCATGCATTGCAGCTATAGTCAATCCATGCTAGCAGCAGTAAGTATACATGTGTGTGATGCATGTGCTGTGTTATTAGGTGATGCCCCTTCCCCTGGATACCACTGCACCCATGTACACTGTATTGCTGTGCACCTGTTCTGCACCCTGCCATGTACTGTGCACCAAACCTTACAGGTGTACAGCCCATTGCTGAATGTGTAGTACTGTGTCAGTTATATCAGCTCTAATGCTCACAGCCCCTATGTTTTTCAGCAACACATACCTGGGATGATATGTGGACAGATGTAATTTGTGAATGCCTGATGTTTGGTTGACAGCTCTCAACATCAGCGGACCATGTATGACCAATACAATACTATTACACTGACAACTGTCAGTGCATACCATGGGTATGGGAAGTGTACATACCCTTATTGATATGACGCACCCTTCCTTGATCTGCATTGGGACCACATCACCACATATATTAACAGTACATGAGCCCTATATGTGACATATGTATTGAACATTCACATGCAGTGTCTACAGAATGTGTTAGGTGTGCAGATGCTGACCACGATGCATATACTCCATGTGTGCATATGTGTGCACACCCTTATCATGACGGTTTGTTACACCTATTGTTATGTGTACTACAGCAGTCGCTACTCCTGGCAGGGGTATACTAGCATGGGCCATCTGCATTTGACAGTGTATGTTCAGTCTGCCCTATACATGTCCCCCAAATCTGCATGATTGCAAGGTCTACTCATGTGCACATCTCTTGGTGTTCACACACTGCTGTCACTATTGCTGTGGAGGTGGGGTTACATCTGCCACAGTTCCTGAACCTGACTGTGTGCAAATACAGCCATTCTTAGCATCCTTAGGATCCCTGCTGCAGTGCACTGGTATGTCATGCTGATACCCCCTCCCCACCTTCAGCCTTTTTGCATATGCTTGACAAGTAAGGCCTACACATGTGTGTCAATTTGCAGTGTCCCATATACTGCACACTACATGTTACAGCCTAGTCCCAGCTGATAATGTGGACCACAGTAACATGTTATGCTATAGTGTAACTCTGTAATAGTTGCCATTGTACTACTGGTATATACACTGTTGTTGGACTGTATACGGGTGATAATTCACACATGTCCCAACTGTAAGCCATGTCTCCCACCATTTTGTTACTCCCTGTGTACACATTCTGCAATGACAGGATGTTAGTTATCCTGCAGGTGTCTTACATACCCTTCCAATACCCCATCATGGTCACCACTGTGATGCCGTGCATTTAACAGCAACAATATGTGCACATGTACAGCATGCATTCTGGGTAGGTGTGTTAGATGTGTGCATGGAATATACCATAGCCATTACATGCCCGGTGTGTTGGCAAGCATCAACATAAACCATACTCACCGGCTACAAGCTGCTGCCTTGGTGGTATACCAGAGGGACCTACATAAGAGGGTGAGAGATGCAAAGTCAGTGGTCACACCTGTGGCATTGCTACAGGGTGGGTGCAGCATTACAGTACATCAACAGTACATGTTCACAATACTACCTTGTGTGCACATCTGTTTATCACTACTATGCAGCAACAAACTATATCTATGACATGTCAGATATGTATGTTCTACCTGTACAGATGCATATACAACAGTGGTCTACTGATGTGCTCTGTGGCCTTACTTGTAAGCTCCTCAGCTGGTGTGTGGGTACCACCCACCTCCATAATGGTGTCCAGCAGATGTTGGCTATGTGGTCGGGCTGGTGCCATGAGGCTGGCGAGGAGCTCCTCAACACATGTCGGGGGGGGTGGATGGCATGGTCCCCCCCCATTGCGGGGTGATTCTCCCCCAGACTGCAGCAGCACACCAACGTACATTGCAAAGCAGGTCAGAACAATGATGCCGGACCTGCTCATACCTGCGGTTGTGCAGTCTAACATCATTGACCCTGTGGACTAGGTTGTTCCACAGGGCAGTCCACTCCTGCTGCTCATGGGTGGCCCAGCCAAACAGGCCAGGGTAGTACTGGATTAGGTGGTTTATCACTATGTCATTCTCAGCAGCTGAGTAAGCCGGGAGGCATCCACGTGACATCTTGCCTGAAAGACATAAAGATGGAAAGAGGTCTGAGCAACTCATACAGCAAGGTTACTACAGTTCTTAATACACATCTCTGTTACCCCCACCATATCAGCAACAACAAACTGTACACAACTCAACAGGTATGGCTACAGCTTACCTACCAGTGGGACAGATATTGTATTGTACCACACTTTATGCTATGTGTTTATAGCCATGTTCCCTGTGTGGACACTATCATTGCTGGCCTGTTACCGACTATTCACCTGCATGCCATTGTCAGGGCCACTATGGTCCTATATATGCCTCTGGTATGCTTGCTATGTGATTGCTGCACATCTGACATTCTGTGTTATTGGGGATATCTATGCATGCTGTTGGACATGTTCTGGGATTGCGTAGACTATTACTATATACATATGTTCTACAACAGTGACACAATAGCATGTTTATGGAATATTTGCCGGCAGAACCACACCTCAAAACTCATCTGCCCATGTTACCAGGCCACATCACATGTGGGACCCACTCTGGGGTCTCCTCATGTACTGGTCCAGCACTGCCTTCGGGTAGAACCAACTCATGGAATGTTGTCCCCCCCCCCCCGGGGGCACACACAGACATGATCTTGTCCCCCGAGGTCAGGTCCAGGATCTGCTCCACAGACACATGTGGGATTTGTTACATCACCTTGAGGCACCCAGTACACATTCACAGGGTCCACATGCTCCTCCTGCTCAGCCTCCAGGCCAGACACCTTTGTGAGTAGCAGTGGGTGGGAGGCTTGTTCCCATTGTGTCCACATTGGGGCCCATGGGGCTTCTACATCACAGACAACACACACCATCCAGGGTGTTTACCCATCACGTGTCCCATACCACCCCTGTAGGCTGTCCTCTATATCTACCAACCTGGACCACCTCCACAACTTCACCTGCCATACTTCCCCATATTTCCATTCCCTACTTCACAGACAAGGGCAATATGGTCCCAACAAGGGGTTCACATGTGACATACCTGTCCATATTGCACACACTGACAGCTGTATATATTTGTGTGTATTGCTATGTGTGCTGTTCCCTCGCACATAGCATGCAGTACTGTGGTGGTATTATAGGGGACATGTATTTACATACATATGTGTGTGTGTGTGTGTGTGTGTGTGTGTGTGTGTGTGTGTGTGTGTGTGTGTGTTTGTATAAATGTAGACATGTGCATATAGGTATATATCTATGTATGTGTAGATATATATGTGTTTATATATATGTCTACATATGACTATCTGTATATCTGTGGACATACATGTATATATATATATATATATATATATATATATATATATATATATATATACACACACACACACACACACACACACACATATATCTATCTGTCTATCTATATATATATATATATATATATATATATATATATATATACACACACACACACACACACACACACACACACACACACACACACACACACACACACACACACACACACACACACACACACACATATATACATGCCTATATATGGGGTACATTCAGACATCAGGTCCACAATCTCACAACACCTTCCTGCACAGGTGCACTGTTCTGCCTTGCTACAACACAGACAGGTGCTACATATGGACACAGCCTAACATTAAGGGGGTATATGTAGGGCCAGATTCCAGGTAATCCTATTACACACCTATGGCATTCCAGCATGCTACAATACAGGTTAACCTGAGTATCCTGCAAGTGGTGGGCTGTGGAACCCACCTGTCCATCATTATGGAATTACTTCCACCACCAGCTATTGACCACGGTAATAAACATGCTTTCCATTACACAACACACACTATGACGGCTTACATCTTATCAGTCAGTGCTGCTCTGCACAGTTGACGGGTATGGCCCACTATCCACAGGGACAGACTCTATTGTCCTTAGCAGTTGTTCAGCTGAACATCATTACAATAACACCTGATGGCACATATAAATCATTCCACATCATCTATCCCATTGTTATGGACCAAGTACTACAGTCAATTACATGCATATATACTTCACATACCTGTTGTGGGAATGATGTCTCTTAGTTTGCTGTATGGATTTTTTTTTTTTTAATTTTGTTTGTGTTTTTTTTTTGCCTTTTACTCTCTCTCTCTCTATCTCAGTCTCTGTCCAGTAAATGGATTGAGCTGCTTTGAGTAGATTGCAGCATGACTTTTGCAGGTGATGCACATCATCAGGTGATGGCCTCTGCACCAATCAGTGTCCTCCACTTGCTACCTGCATGCAGCATGCTGTGTAGTACTTCCAATTACCACTAACCCACTACTATAAATCCTTACATCATGTGGGCATGGTCCCTTTACCTTTCCTGTATGGTGGACATCCTTCCCGTGTTTGGGCAGCAGAGTTACAGACAGCAGGTAGCAATACGTCTTACAAGAGAACTTGCAAACTAGGCCAGCTACATATTTGTATGAGGTTCCAGAACTAAAGAAAGAGTGTGAGTAGTGTTGCTGTATGCATTGTATAGCACCAGTCTTACAGGGTTTGTGTGTGCATACTAGTTTAACATGTAATGCAGTCTGTCTGCATAGCTCTCAAATGTGGGCCTATCCACATGATGGCCAGAGGTGTGCCTGTTATGTTTTGTCTGTCCACCACACAGGTCTTGTGTCAGATATAACACTGGCAGTGTGTGTGTTGAGTGCTATCAGTGCATGGCTAAATCCATTTGCGTTTCTAACTTCATATTCCTGACTAAGGGTATGTTGCAGACTATCCTGTAACACCAGTGACTTGCTTAGTGTATGACAACACTATTTCACATATGGGTCTGTGTTCCAGCCTCTGTCCTCCACCTACATACCAGGCTTTGTCCATATGACATGCTGTCAGGGGTTGTTATGTAGCGGGCTGTGAGTATGTCATGCTGCCATTCCTGCCATCATTCCACTGCTGTTGTGGCCCCCACACATATTGTGGGGTTGGGTCTATATATGTGTGGGCTTCATCTACACAATACATGTGCGCCCTTAAGCACTCCAGAGGCCAGTGTATGTAACAGTGGTGTATGGCCCTGTATGTCAGTCTATGGGGAGGATGCACTCTAACTAACCTAGGCTGTTACAACATGTGAGGGTATCAGGGGTAAGCTGCCTTAAGGTATCTTAATGTACATTACCATACAATTCACCTTGGGTAAATGCAGGCCTACTGCTTCCTGCCATGCAGACTGTTCTGTTTGTCAGTGTGATTGTGATGGTGTCAGTTATGCTTTGTTATGTAGCAGATACATCCCATTGGGTCAACTGAGGTCTTTACCCCCTAGGGATGGTGTACAGAGTGTAGATAGAGGCTGCTGGACTATACATCTGCATTACTTATTGTTGATTGATTGTTATCCTGTGGCCCAGTCTGTCTTTACTATTGTACTACATGAAGGCCCTGGCCTTGACAGCAACATATGTAAACCTTTCCAGAATTCTGTATTAATTTATCTGCTTGACAGATGCATTAGTCTGTTTATATGTATGTCAACATCTAAACAGATATATGACATGGCATATGCAACTGTAATAGTACACAAATAAAGCTTTCCCATGTATGCAAACCTGTGTGTTGTGTTATATCCTTTGACCTCTCTGTGGGTAATATGTTGCAGGCAACAATTGTCACTTGTATGGGTGGTTCATACAGTGTCCAGCTGGTAAGGTGGCAACTGTAGGCATAGTGGCTGTTCCGTATTGTGTGCACCTTCTACACATGTATCTTCCTATACATATCTGTGTGTGTGTGTGTATGTGTAGTTACATAAATATATATATATATATATATATATATATATATATATATATATATATATATATACATATATGTATCTGCATATATGTGTTTGTGTATATGTATCTTAGGAATGTTGATTGCTTCCACATTGCACATTGCCTCAGAGAAAGAGGTTCTTTGGTTCGATTCTCAACTGAGGTGCATTCTGTGCAGAGTCTACATGCCCTTCTTCTGATTATGTGGGTTTTGTCTGGGTAGTCCAGTTTCCTTCCACATTCCATTCCAAAGACATGCAGTAAATGAATTGCACTCTCAACTGGCTATCCAATCCACTTAGTGTGTGTGTGTGTGTGTGTGTGTGTGTGTGTGTGTGTGTGTGTGTGTGTGTGTGTGTGTGTGTGTGTGTGTGTCATGGAAAAATGACCACAGCAGGGCTAGTCACCAAGCAGTGTGAACACTGGCTCTAGATGATTGCCACTGTTAAAGAGATACCCCAACCCCATGTACAAAACTGGCAAAAAGGACTTGTGGGTGGGTGGATTTCGTTTAAAATGTAGCACGATTCATGCATGAATATCCAATAAGTTGATATAGTGTGATTTGCTGAGTCTATATTTTGGAGTGGTCTGACAGACTACCTAAACTGTAAATAATCACAGTCTTTATCACATGAAGTCCAGTGTTCATTTACGTGAAAGAGCTTACTCTGTGTTTTACATATATCCATTTTTATTTCCCTCTTTTATTTGGGAATTATTTTATTTCAGTTTTAGTTTGCATTTCTGCCTCTTCTTCTAGTTTTCCTTTTTCTTTCTGTTTATAGGGCTGCATATTTCATTCAGGAATTCAGAATCTTGGTCATAAATGATAGAAATGCCACCTCCCTGTTTTGTTTGTCAGAATGTCTCTTTTGTTACAGAACAATCAACTGTTTTTATAAATATCATATCCAGTCCAGTGTAGAAATTTAGCAGGGTATTGTTTGCCTGTGATCCTGACAATACTTCACTCATAAAGCGGAACTGCTAGTGTCACACAACTGAGTCCCATAAGCAGAGCACAACCAGCACGGACAAGTTCTGTGCACTTATACAACTCGACCAAGTGTATGATTCAAATTCACCCAGTAGTGTAAGACCAGAGGCATTCAACACTTACAGCCAGACTGAAGAGTACTGGCCAGGATACTGTCCCATATCCCAGTACCATGAAGAAGAGCAGATCTTGCTAGCTGTCATAACATTAGTCTGCCTGCTAGTGCCATGGCAGCTAATGGCAGTCAAGCAGGCAGTGTGGAGACAGGGCTGTTGGAAGAGGACGCAAAGTGTTTGGCACACATACCAAGACGCAACACACATTTAAATATCATGTGAATAGACTTTAGATATTTCAGAACATCATTTTTCACAATCACATTCAAATTATCACAATTATACCCTGTCAGATAATAAAAAGAGGGATATTCAGAGAACAGTGACCTTGTGAAAGGAGCTGAAACAGCTTAGTATAGTCATTTGATCACAACTGAATGAACTTC
This sequence comes from Protopterus annectens, assembly GCF_019279795.1. Classification (NCBI taxonomy): domain Eukaryota; kingdom Metazoa; phylum Chordata; order Ceratodontiformes; family Protopteridae; genus Protopterus; species Protopterus annectens. The sequence goes on along the minus strand of NC_056742.1, from coordinate 109,852,165 downwards.
AGCTGTACTACAAGACATTCAGAAGGGCAAAATACTATGTGAAAGGAGTAGAGATAGCTTCATGAAGTCATGCAAACATTTTATATACAATAACAAATTTACACTAAAAAACTGGCTTTTTACAAAGACAGTATGCTTGTGCTGTCTGTATGTGTGTGTGATTTTATCTACGTTAATATGATGCACCATAGTACGAGTTACATTTCATCATTTTTTTCAAAACTGAGAACTGTAACTCAAAAAAGCATTTTTGAAGGGGCAAGAAGATCCCTTGCTTCTCTTACACCTCGTATAAACATATACACATACACACGCACACGCATACACACACACACACACACACACACACACACACACACACACACACACACACACGCACACGCACACGCACACACAACACACACACACACACACACACACACACACACACACACACACACACACACACACACACACACACACACACACACACATATGTACATCGGGGGGTGGGGTGTAAGATGGGCCAACAGCTTTTATTTATTTATTTATTTTATTTATTTACAATATGTTGACTGGGTTAGTCCCACTAGACCAGTGGCTTCTTTTCAGGGGAGTCCCAATGTGATATTCATACTGACTACTGAAAATTTGACAAGTGTACTAGGAAACTTTCACTACTCTTTTCAATAAGTGTCATGGCCCATGGGTCTTTACATCCACCCAAGCTGCCACCAACTCAGGCAGATGAGGCCTTGTTTTAACATCTATTCATAAGGATGGCACATTTAGGAGTGCAGCATTCCTCTTTAGTACACTTCAGTGTTATTATTGGAAAATGAATCCAACTAACTTGTGGAAAAATAAAACCTACAACGTTCTGCACCAAATACAAGTGTGTTACACGTTGAGCTACTGCAACTGCAGTTCTAAAGAACGTGATGGTACATTGTAATCCAGTTTACCAGGTACTGTGTCATGCACAGTTTTCTACAGCACACAAAGTGCCCCTGCTCTCTCCTTCTCGCTCTCTTTATTTGTATGTGTGTTGTATATAGATGGCGTTAATACCGCGGTGGTACAGCAGTAGCATTGTTACCTCACAGCAAGAGGTTTTCCCGTTCGATTCTCGGCTGGGCTTGGGAGTGCCTTCTGTGTGGAGTCTGCATATCCTTCCCGTGGTTGGGTAGATAGCGTTGTGTGTGCTATTGTTCCAATTAAGGGTTAGGCAGGGAGGATGATTTATGAACATTATGCTGTGCCTGTCACTTCCGGACATTTCAATGTCTGAGGCCATGCCTATAGAGTAGGCATACTTTACAAAGTACAACAATAAATGCATCTGGTGAAGGGTTTCTTTCCATTTGGTGGGAGATATTTGCTATCACTGTGCAGATGTCAGGGTGATTTTTTTTTTTTTTTTTTTTTTAGGGCAGTTATGATTTTGAGCTTGCGGCAATGTGCATGTGCGTATAGCATATAGCACTGGAATTTTCCCTTGTATTCTTTTATTAATAAACAGCATTTTCATAGATAAATGTCTAGTAATTGTAATGTTGTCACTAAGATATTGTTTACTGAGCAAATAACCAAAACTGGGACCTCAAATATGCCTTTCATGTTTTTTTTTTTCTGTGGGTAGCCTGCAATTGGTCAGCCATAAATTCCAGCAACTTCTTCCACTGTGTATCCGGCTGTTCATATATTTATGAATTACTTATCTCCATTTGAATACCAGTTGCATACCTGGACTCCTTCATGTAGACAGAAAAGCACATTATTGGTCCACTGTTAATGGGTCCATCTAAGAATCACACAGTGCTCAGGTATGTTGTTCAGACCACAAATCAGCACTATATTTTTGCAGACAATTTTTATGAATCCAAGCACATGCCAGTGTAGAGTATTCCTACTACTTATTCTTGGAGTATGATGGCAGTTATTCCTTCAGTTTCCTTGAACTGTTGTAAATATTCCTGTTATTTAGTGACAGTACTGTAGGAGAGCAGAACCCTCCTACTTAGATCTGAGTACACCTACCAAGCATAGTGATTTGATGTCACGCACACATGTTTCTTATTATCTCCTCCATCATGTGTGTGTGTGTGTGTGTGTGTGTGTGTGTGTGTGTGTGGGTGTGTGTGTGTGTAAGGGACAAGTGATACCTGGTTGCTTCTACCCTTTCACAGCAGCTTTTCAAAACATCCTGCTGCTTCCCAAAGAATAACTTACCAAATGTACTTATTAAACCTGAGGCCGACTAAATTCTAAATTATCACACTCAATCATCAAATTTTGAAGTTTAAGTACAGAATAAAAATAATTTGTTTGTAGCCTCACAAACAAAGTTCACACATACTCTGAAAAAATACAGTATCTCTGTGCTTAAACTTTTTTCCTGTTACATCCACTTAACTCACCTGATCAGATAATGAATAATCGGTCTCTAGTAAGTTCTGCTGAAATCTCTTCTTTTCAACCCTGTCTTCACATTATGGGGTCAAAGAATGTGAGTTTGGGTTCCACGGTATTCTACAAAGTTTTCTTAAGTACTACAGTTGAAAAGCATCAATTTTCCAGTGCATAGTTTTACTTATAGTCCATCTCTCACAACCATATGTTAGCACTGGAAAAATATCATCGACTACACAGACGTTTGTTGACAATGTGATAGCATGTAACAATACTAAGTGAATTAACACAAATTAAAATTACATTTTTTTCAAGCTAGAGATAATTGAATTTCACTTGTATGTAATAAATATGTGGAATACTTCAAACTTCCTTATACTAGCGGCAGAAAAGCAACTGCATATCTATCTGTCTGTTACCAGGTCTCACCCTTTTATTGTTTCCTATGTCTGCCAACACCATGCATGTGTATTAAGACCTTAATTAACTTCTGCAAATAGAATACCATTTATTTTCACAGTCAATTCTCACTGTGCAAGGGTGTTAGGAATCTTTTGTAAAGTCTGCAGTTAGAATACCTTACAATTGCATGAACTTATTAAGTGGACACTGACTAGGTATTTTACTAGGATAGAATAGCAACAGATAAGAATGCAGGACTGTTGGCATTATATGGATTATGTATTGCAATTATAGTAGGATAAAAACGACAGTTGACATGTATGCATGACTGTGAAACAAGGAAATAGAGTTAACGTTCTTGAAAATGGGCATCTCTGGATACTGTATGCTTAATTTAACTGTTGTTAAGAATTAAGCCTGTATTGGATAGTGTGTGCTTAGTTTAATTATTGCTAAGGTCCTGTATACTTATTTTAATTGTTGCTTAGTATCAGGCTTCTCCTTTGGGTTACTGTATGCTTATTTCATTTTACTTACAATAGTAAGTCTCTCCTTGGTCTTTTTTCTGCTTTTTTTCTTCTTACTCTATCTCCCTGTTGCTGTGAGCTTTTCCCTTGTCCTTCTGCATCAATCTATCCACTCTTGTCCATTCATTCCTACTCGCTACTCTCTTTCCTTGCTTCAGTTTTTGCTGTTAAGCATTTTTTCCCTTCCTGGCCTGCCTGCTTTTTCTTTTTTTTTTTTTTTTGACTGCATCTACAACAAACAATTAACTACATGCAAGCTTTTAACAATTCTGTAGTATATGCATTGTACTGAATCCTCCTGCTCTTGTTTTTTTCCAGGTCCTGAAGTCCCCTCATACTGGACAACACCATTAAAAACTACTGTTGCTGACTTTCCCAAACCACTTGCAGCTCTCCAATCTGGCAAACCTGTATAGCTTCCTATTTCAAAGTATTTATGTTTGTTACTATACTTTTATAAGCAAACTGTATAAACACACTTATTAGCTACACACAGCAATTGTGTACAATGCATCACTGGGTCCCACACTACTGTCTCTCCATCTCTTCCCCAGTAATTTTACCGACAAACTTAGCAACCTCAATCTCTGGAGCTCCCTACCCAGCATCAATTCTGAAACCGGAATGGCTTTTATAAATAGTATAACATGCAATTAAGTATTGGTCCCTCTCCCAGTTATGCTAAACTGTCCCTTTGAACATACATCTAAAAAATCTTCCAGACTTTTGTCCTCCTAGTGAACTGCATTTGGCTGTTGGATTAAACAAGCAAAATAAAGTGCTTACAGATTGTTTTTGTACTTGCTAAATGAACAGATGCAGTGTCTAGGGTCCAACCCGCTCCATTTGGCCTCACTGTGCTCGAGCTCACTCCACTCCCCTACCTGACTCCCATTTCCACCCACCCCCATATCATCTAACTTATAATTAAACAGACCCCACCCACAATCAACTACCAATGAATCAGACTACTTCCCACCAAAATAACAACACACTTTCAGACCTGTGCACTCCCATAGGATAAATTCAAATCTATCACACCAACTAAATTCTATTCTCCCTCTCACATATTACTATGTATCAAACTACAAATAAAATTCTGCTCTCATCTTCCATTTAATTTGCTACACTATTATTGCTAAGCTTAGCAATGACTCCCTCAAATAAAATAACCTTGGCCAACTACCCAACAACAACATTCTCCAACAATCTACCCCCCACAACAAAGCCACTACTCCAATATCTTCCCCCAACTATTAGTACAAAAGTTATAGCCAAAAATAACCTTCAAACCTCACTTCATTCCCTCAAATCATTATCCCAAAACTAAGGAAACCACTATACTCCTACTGCATTCTAAATTTACTACAAAGTGGCAACGTACACCCAAACCCCAGATCAAGCACACAAGCAAATCCCAAGAGTCTAAACCTTTTTATCATTAACCTAAGAAGCATATGCAATAAAATAACCACACTGCATGCTTGGATACAGCACAATAAACCAGATATACTAGTCCTAACAGAAACCTGGCTACACCTACTAACATAAAAGATACTGAAATAATACCCCCCAACTTTACCATATATAGACTAAACAGACCAAAAAATGAAAGGTGAAGGGATAGTTCTCTTATATCCCTCCATACTCAACATAAAGCTATACTCTCACAGTATACCTAAATTCCATAATACTGAAATACTGATAACCACCCCAAACCTTAACAACGCTAGAAATATCTGCACCATTATAGTCTACATCCATCCTGGAAATAATATGCCAGTCCTGAAAAATATACTGTCCCAGGCTACTGAAAAAAATCAAGACAGAAACAGTCACCCTATGTGACATGAATATAAATTTGCAACTCATCACAGCAAACTCCCACACCACTAGTATTAATCTGTATGCTTTCAAACAACTAATAACCAACCCAATAAGGTTTAACAAAGACTATACTAGCCACTCCACATTATGTGCATTACCCCTCCAATTTTCTCCTCCCCAGATATACTCTCAGTCTCACTAAGCGACCATCTTCTAGCTTTTGCCATCAGGGCCACCACCCACCCACTTAACAAACACTCCATAATAACAGTCAGAAATTCTACTAGACATAACCAACAAACACTCAATAATCTTATACCATGTATTAACTGGGCACCTTTAAAAATCCTGCCTCTCAATGATGCTGTACAATATTTCAATATCTCCTTCCTGAAAATAATCGATAGCCTCAACTCTCATCGAAGAAAAACAATGAAGAAAACAAACCCCCCATGGTTAGCCACTAACTGCATTGTTCTCACGAAACAAAGAGGCAAAGTGTGGAATAAATGAAAACATAATAAAACCCAGAAAAATCCCCAAGTCTTTAAAACACTACACAACAGTCAGAAAACTAGTAGAGAAATGTAAGGAAGCCTACTACTCCAACCTCCAGCTACAACACAAACACAAACCAAAGAAAATTTGGCATTCTATAACTTCCCTTCTCAACCCAAGAACTAATAAAGATCATGCTGCTTCACTCAATGCATCCACAGAACAAACAGCCGAATTTTCATTAAATATTTCATAAAATCCATACCAGACCTATTCACTCCCAAAACTAACTCAGGACACTCCCACCCAAATCTACAAACAAACCCAAATAACTTAACAACACCTACAACAGCCCAAGCCCATAACTACTACAATGACCAACCAAACAACTTAAACACTTTCTCCTTTCAGCCCATACCAACTTCTGCAATAAAAAAAACTACTGCTCAAACTAAAACCCTGCTCCGTATCAGCTGACAAGCTCCCACCTCAATGCCCAAAACATGCAGCTGACTCAGTCGCATATCCAGTCAGCTTACTAATAAACAGGTCACTGTCAGAGGCCACAGTACCCACAGTATGGAAAATGTCACACAACACCATTTCATAAAGGAGTACACTCTACAAAAATATCTAATATCTGCCAAATATCCATACAATCCCCATTATCCAAAATCATGGAAAGGTGTATTTACCAACAATTAATGAAATATCTACTCCAAAACAATCTGCTCCCTCAAACTCAGCATGACTTCAGGCCAAGTCATAGCACAACCACAGCACTATTATCTTTTACAAACACAGTTAACAAAGCCAGGGGCAAAGGATACCTAGTATCTGCTGCATTCCTGGACCTCTCAAAAGCCTTAGACACAGTTTCAAATACTTTACTGCTAGCCACTCTACCTAGACTAGAATGGTCTACTATCACACTCCAGTGGTTCCAAAGCCACCTACATGGCTGGAAACAAGCAGTCAAATTGTCTAACCAACTCTCCCCCTTCCTACAAAATCCCACAGGAGTTCCCCAAGAGTTAATCTTAGGACCTCTACTGTTTGACATATTCACCAACTATCCATATACTGCCTCTTCCCCTGGAACATTAATCCAATATGCAGATAACTCAACATTAATCTGTACTGCTCATACTCTCCCAGAACTACTAATCAAAACCCAGCAATCATTCACAGCCACTGAGTCATGACTCTAACAAACTCCCAACTCTTTCTAAACCCCTAAAAAGCTAAGATTGTAGCCTTTCACACCCAAAAATACCCCCCTTGGCCCAGACCAATTTAATATTCTCACAGCTGACAAAACCATCATAGGAAACATACAAGAAACTAAACTCCTATGGATTATTATCAATTACAAACTCAACTTTGACCTTCGCATCCAGCAAAACATCAAGAAAACTCATATAAAACTAGGACTCTACAGAAACTGACAATTTCTTACTAACCCCACCAAGATCTCCCTGGCGAAATCCTTCCTGTTGGCTTCCCTTTTCTATGGCTCCTGTATATTAACCAATCTACAAAACTCAACCAAGAACAAAATGGAACAATGCTGCAACAAAATAGAAAAGTTTGCAACTAACTCCAACTACAGTACACACCACTGTATACCACTAAAAGAACTAAACTGGCTTAAACTAGCAAACCATCTTAAATATACACAACTAATTATAATCCACAAAATATTCTACAAGCCCAATGCCTGTCTTGCCCTAGTCAACCTAATGCAACATTACAAACTAAACAAAACAATCTGATCCAAAGACAAACACCTTGCTGGAATCTACAAACCCTCCAGAAACCAGGGAACATCAATTTACTCATACTCAATCACCAAATTATGGAACACCCTCCCACCTAACATCAGTCTAACTCTTAGCCTACCTCACTTTAAAGCCTCCATAAAAGAACATCAAAACAAAGCTCTGTTATGTACATGCCTTACTCCAGACTAATCTGCTTCTTCCCCTCCCCTCACCCCCTCCTCATTCCTTCCTTATACCTCCTCTTACTAAACTAACCTCCCTCTCCTACACTAATCTACTAAAAATCTTTTCAATCTCTGGAGGCAGGGCAAAACCCTGTTCACCAGAGAATGAATATTTTGATTGACCCACTCAAACTTGTGTCAAGCTTCTCAGACTCACTCCAAGCAAATTATATGTACCCTATGAAATGTATTTCAATTTGTGTATGAATTTAAACTGTAAATATTCTACCGGTAGTACTATGTAATACTGAGTGCCTGCCTAATAGTCATCTACTCATGTATTCTCATACATTGTACCCTATTGTATAACTGTGCAATATGATTACAACTGTGGAACTGTGTATAATATATGTAACAATAACTAAGTTTTTATATGTGGAGCTTTTCTCCCCAGGCGCCCACTTAAAATGGGTAATATAATCCATTCTGACTATCCTGGTAAACAAATGTCAAATAAATAAAATAAATTAATTTGCTCCTTAATATCTCATTCAAATTTGTCATTGTTTTCCTTCCAAAAAACATGCACCTTTTAATTTCACCATCTGCAAAGATCTTTGATCCCAGCCAGGAAAACAGAATTTGTAACTGCCCCTACTTCTTCTTCCTTATCTATTTTCAAAGAACTGATAGGACTAAACAGCATCATTTTAGCATTTTTGATGTTGCATAACAAGCCAGCTTTTACACTTTCTACTTTCACCTTCATCAACAGACTCTTCAATTCTTCCTCACGTTCAGCCGTCAGAGTGGTATTATCTGCATAATTAAGGGTGCTAACATTTCTCCCAGGAATTCTGATTCTGGCATCTGATTTGTCTAGTCCAGCATTTGCACGATATATTTAATGTATAAACTGAATAAATAGGGTGATAATATATAACTTTTTCATACGCCTTTTCAAGTACTGAGTCAGTTAGTTGTTATACTCATTTTTGTTAGGATGTGATATGGTTTCCCAATTTCTGTAAGAACTTGCTGCAGTTAGTTATGGTTAGAACAGTCAAAGACTTTAAAGTAGTTAATAAAGCAGAAGAAAATGGCTTTCCATAACTTCCTTGATGTTTCTACTATCCAGTGGATGCTGGCAATGTATTTCTTGTGCCTCAACTGCTTCTAAAACTACCTTGCACATCTGACAATCCTCAGTCCATATATTGCTAGAATCAAGCTTGCAGGTTCTTGAGTGTTACCTTGATAGCATGCAAGATAATTGCAAGTATTTGATAATTTAAGCATTTTTTAGCATTGCCCTTTTTGGCTTAGAATATAAACTAGGCTTTTCCATGGCAATGGCCACTGTCTTGTTTTCCAAATTTGATGTCAAATTCAATGCATCACTGTAGCAGCATCATTTTGCAGTTTTTAAACATTCCAGCTAGAATTCCATCACTTCCTGCAGACCCCATTTGATGTTATTCTCCAAGATGTCTGGTTTTAGATCAAAGAACACACTATCATAAAAATAAATGAAAGAAAAATAAAAGAACACACCATCACGTCGGTGATGTTGGTCTTCTTCTTGTATTGTTCTTCTACATATTCCTACCATCTTTTCTTAATATCTTGTTTCATTTAGCTCCTTCCCCATCTCTGTCAATTATAATGACCATTTTTGCCTGGAAGTTTCCCTTATTACCAGTCATCTTGCACAGATCTCTTGTCTTTCCCATTCTGTTGCCTTCTTCCAGTTCTCAGCCATGCTCATTTAAATATGTCTCTTTATCTCTTCTTGCTGTTCTCTGACACTATGCATTCAGTTTTACATATTTATTCCCATCTGCATTGCATTTCGCTCTTCTTCTTCTTTCCTCAGCTATCTCCAAAGCCTCCACAGAAAGCCATTTGCCTTTTTAATCTTATTTCAGTTTTGAATATTTTTGTTACCACCACCTGGACAATATCTCAGATTTTCTGTCTATAGTTCTTCAAGTACTCTGCCCACCATGTCTAATCCCTTAAATCTAATCTTCACCTCCAAAACATACTCATTTGGAATATTGTTGAGCTCGTATCTCACTGGCCTGGACACTTGTTTTGTTTTCTTTAATTTAACTTTAAATTTTGTGATAAGAAGCTGATTATCTGAGAGACAGTCAGTGCCAGGTCTTGCTTATGCAGACTGTATGCGACTGTTACATCTCTGATTACAAAGTATGTACTCAGTCTGATTTTGGTAGTGACCATCTTGTAATACTCATTTGTAAGCTATCCCTTAGGCATTGAAAGAGAGTATTTGTTATGAATAGTGAATTATCTTGGCAGAATTCTACCAGTCTGTCTTCTGTTTCAGAGTTTGATTCTTACCTTTGAGATGAGAAGTTTGGCTAGGCTTAAAATGACCCATAAGGGCAGATAGCCTAGAAATAACCTATAAACCCTTGTTCTATTTTTTCACATTTGGGTGTTGGTATAATGGTTAGGATATTTACCTCACAGACACATGGTGCAGGGTTTGATTCTCACCTTTGAAAGCAGATTTAGCTAAGCTTAAAATGGTATGCAAAGGTGGCTAGCCTAGTACTAACCTATGAACTTTACACTCACTGACACCCCAATCCTCATTGAATTTACCTCCACCACAAATTCTCCAATTAGAGTGAATTGGTGCACACTTTTTATAATGGCAGTCATGTTTTCCCCCCTAGAATAAAATTTTAAAATCACTCAGCTAAGCAAACTGAGAGCTGCAACCATTTTTGGGAGGAGAGCACATGGTTAGGTAGCACCAACCATTCCCCTCCAACTGCTTTCAAATTTGAAATATTTATACTGCTAAATATTGTCATTCTTAATTGTCTCTCATTTCTCCTATGAAGAACACCTGTCAACCATAGGTTAGTCCCTACAAATGCATAACAGTTCTGAATTGTCTTTGTTGTGCATGCCTCTATATGGCAATGATTAAAGTTTGGGTTGTTTGTTTTATTTCATAAGGACAAATAGCAAGAAGTGCTATTGCTTTACTGTTGTACTGTTTTAAATAAGAATCAAGGGAATATGGGTTAGATTTGATTATAATGTTCTTATTACTGATTGATATGATTGGTATATTCCTTTTTTATGTTCTGTTTTTATGTTTTGAGGTTGATGCTCATTTTCTTTACACACAAATATAATGGATAGTTTCCTAAACAAAAGTTATATATATATATATATATCACCAACAGCACTACTAGATAGGGGCCAAAGGTACTAGCTGCTAGTACAAGGGTCTAGGGAACTACTAAAGGGATGGTGAATACCGCACAATGTGGCTGGGCTAATATATGCCTTCGAGCAGATAGCCCAGTACCAACCTATGAACCTATATATATATATATATATATATATATATATATATATATATATATATATATATATATAGTATTTCTGGATAAATGGCACATACTTTTTGTAGTACTCCTCTTAAATGAGTAATTGGTTTGGGACAGTTATGTTTGCGAGGTGAACACAACGTTCTTCAGTAATGTGTCTGGTGAGTGTGTTGCTAGGTGAACACAACATTCTTCAGTAGTGTGTCTGGTGAGTGGTTAGCTAAGTGAACACAACATTCTTCAGTAATGTGTCTGGTGAGTGGGTTGCTAGGTGAACACAACATTCTTCAGTAGTGTGTCTGGTGAGTGGTTAGCTAAGTGAACACAACATTCTTCAGTAGTGTGTCTGGTGAGTGGGTTGCTAGGTGAACACAATGTTCTTCAGTAGTGTGTCTGGTGAGTGTGTTGCTAGGTGAACACAACATTCTTCAGTAGTGTGTCTGGTGAGTGGTTAGCTAAGTGAACACAACATTCTTCAGTAATGTGTCTGGTGAGTGGGTTGCTAGGTGAACACAACATTCTTCAGTAGTGTGTCTGGTGAGTGGTTAGCTAAGTGAACACAACATTCTTCAGTAATGTGTCTGGTGAGTGGGTTGCTAGGTGAACACAACATTCTTCAGTAGTGTGTCTGGTGAGTGGGTTGCTAGGTGAACACAACGTTCTTCAGTAGTGTGTCTGGTGAGTGGGTTGCTAGGTGAACACAGCGTTCTTCAGTAGTGTGTCTGGTGAGTGGGATGCTAGGTGAACACAACATTCTTCAGTAGTGTGTCTGGTGAGTGGTTTGCTAGGTGAACACAACATTCTTCAGTAATGTGTCTGGTGAGTGGTTTGTTAGGTGAACACAATGTTCTTCAGTAGAGTGTCTGGTGAGTGGGATGCTAGCTGAACACAACATTCTTCAGTAGTGTGTCTGGTGAGTGGGATGCTAGGTGAACACAATGTTTTTCAATAGTGTGTCTAGTGAGTGGGATGCTAGGTGAGCACAATGTTCTTCAGCAGTGTGTCTGGTGAGTGGGATGCTAGGTGAGCATGTTTTTCAGTAGAGTGTCTCGTGAGTGGCACCCTAGGTGAGCACAATATTCTTCAGTAGTATGTCTGGTGAGTGGGATGCTAGGTGAACACAACTTTCTTCAATAGTGTGTCTGGTGAGTGGGTGCTAAGTGAACACAACTTTCTTCAGTAGTGTGTCTGGTGAGTGGGTGCTAGGTGAACACAACTTTCTTCAATAGTGTGTCTGGTGAGTGGGTGCTAGGTGAACACAACTTTCTTCAGTAGTGTGTCTGGTGAGTGGGTTGCTAGGTGAACACAATGTTCTTCAGTAGTATGTCTGGTGAGTGAGATGCTAGGTGAACACAACGTTCTTCAGTAGTGTGTCTGGTGAGTGGGATGCTAGGTGAGCATAATGTTCTTCAGCAGTGTGTCTGGTGAGTGGGATGCTAGGTGAGCATGTTTTTCAGTAGAGTGTCTCGTGAGTTGGAAGCTAGGTGTGCACAATGTTTTTCAGTAGTATGTCTGGTGAGTGGGATGCTAGGTGAACAAAACATTCTTCAGTAGTGTTTCTGGTGAGTGGGATGCTAGGTGAGCAAAACATTCTTCAGTAGTGTGGTGAGTGGGATGCTAGATGAGCTCATTTTTCAGTACAGTGTCTGGTGAGTGAGTTGCTTTATGTTTTGGCACTTGCTTCTGGATAAGGATAGTATTCTATGACAGAATAAGAATTTTTAAAGAATGAACAGAGAAGTAATTGTCAAAATAACTGACTTTGCTAAAGTAAGTAAACAAAGAACTCCTTGAAAAAGCTTCATTTAGTTTTAACCAGAAATAGTTGACACTCACATGGGATTTAAATGTTTGATGTAGGTGTGACCAATCACTGTTCTTTATAGTGAGACTATTTTCTGAAGCATAACTAAAGTGTTATGTTATCCGAAGCTAAGTAAACCACAAAGCTGTAGTCACAGCTTTCTTGTAAAAATATACTTTTAACAAATGATTTTGGTTGAATGCCTACCTTAACTATTGCAAATAATATAATTTGCATTTGTAATTGTAAATAGCATACAGATATATTGTTATACCTTATTACCGTACTGTACACCTTGGATTATTCTTTAGTCACTGTATAATTTTCTGTTTGTGTCTTGCACCATGGTGCCTGGGTCATGGTTGAAAAGAGTCCGTTTATCAGTCCATTTACCCCATTATCAAACTGTGATAGATAATTAGGTATGTGAGTAGGTAAATAAATAAAGCTTCAGAGAGATTATCTAAGAAGAGCTCAGTCTGCTTGTGATAATGCCAACAGCAGTGGCATACTAACAGCACAGAGTGATTTCTATAGGGCTTATGACCATGCTTTACTGCATTCTGTAACACAAAAGTACAACACAGAAAGACATAAAACATATGCATACACTAGAACAGAATAGCAGAAGGTAGGTCTAAAATGCTATGGGAAGTTACAAACCTAAGTTAATAGTGAGCTAAAATGACATTCTTAAACATAAGTGAAAGTCATCTAAAGCAGACTATTCATGTGTTCTTCTGTCTGTTTAATGTTAAATGGTGATATGTAGTTGGTGCATTGTGCAATCACACAGAGGGACCTTCAGTTGTGATCCTTTTAAAACTTTCTCTTCAGGCTATTTAGTGACCAAGGTTTTACTTTTCCATTTCTCAGCCACTGTCTGACTCTTCAGTGATTAGGAAAGGAATGAAAACTGCTTTTCTAAAGGGCTAAGATCAAAACAATGTTGTGTGCTGAAAACAGATGGGAAATCATGCAGATCTGAGCCCTGTGGCAGCATAGCTTGCATTCCAGTCCTCACCACTAAATGTCTACAGAGTGATTGAATGTATCAAGTGTAGAATAATAAAAAAGAGCTGCGTGCCTACCCATAGTGTTTACGCATTCAACACCCACACAATCTCAACATCAGTGACCATGGGGTTGGTCTACTCTCCAGGATAAACTCTATCATGCCAGGATACTGGAAAGTTTCCAGTCTTGCAGTGCATGTGCCAAAATAAAATAGTCCAAAAAAGTGTAACTGTGACTTCATACCACTACTGCCACCATTATCATAAAAGACCATTTGTCCATCTGCAGTGTTTACTTGTTCCATAGCCACAACATAATGGTGGCCATGGGTTGCCTAATCCTATTATTGTCATCAGCATCTCCACAGCAGCAGTAAATACCCAGTTCACAATGAGTGCACCTTAAAGGAAAGTGTCCTAGTCAAACTACAACTGCAGCTTCCACACACTGCAGTTTCATACATATAGCCATACTCTATACAATGAAAGGATGGATATCTATCATTCACATATCTCTGATTTCATATCCGCATGTTGCATAACCACTCCTAATACTTGCGGATTTTGTAACAGGAAAAAGGCAACTGCCTCCTTATAAACTAAACTTATAAAACAAAGCCAAACAGTAACACTAATAATAAGATTATTTGTGGGTTTTGTGGCAAATAACAAAGACTGCAGTTTATAAAGAATGTCAGAAATTACAGGAACACAAATCATTTTCTTTTTTTTTTTTTTTTTTTTGAAAAATGCATGTTACTATAGGTATCTTTATTCTAACTTATGACAACTGTCCCTAAATGTGGGTCTTTGTCCTTGGTCTTACATTCATAAGTAGAATGTCATAAGCAGGCTTGTCAAATCCTCTACTGTCAGTATTACACTAGTAATACTGTTAGGTACCCAGTTGCTCAGAGTCAGCAGTCCCAGTGGTCACACTTTTACCTACCCAGACCAGCAGTGTAAGGATTCTTATTTATAATACTGTCACGCATCCAGTCTTCCAGTATCAACAATCTCACTAGCCACAACAGTGTGGTATAGAATCCACCACTGTCAATCTTTAAAATAAGAAAATTTACTTTGAAAAAATAAAGTCCAAGGACATATTTTAATAAAAACATCCTTGACCATTAACCGGGAAAACTACTCATGTACCAACTCTTTTGCTCAACGTTTTCTAGAATTCATAAATTCCAACGCCTTGGATCAACTTATTCACACCCCCACCAGGGGCAGCAATATCCTAGACCTGGTCATTACCAACATGGGAAACCGGTTTTCCACACCAGAGGTCAATTCCTCGTTGGTCAGATCCGACCACAAGCTTATCAGCCTAGACATCCACATCTCACCCCCAGCCCCAATTAGGGAAACCATCATAAAAAACTTCTCAAAAGCCAACTTCACACTTCTTAAGACAGAAGTGGCAAACTTCATGACACCCATGCAGACGGACAATAGAGGTATGACTGCCGAATCCTACACAAAGGCCCTTTATAAGCACTTACATGAGTGCATGGATCATGCTATCCCTAATAGAACCAAGATGTTATCCTCCAAAAAAAGGAAGCCAATCTGGTGGTCCTCTGCCATAAACAAACTCTACAACAGAAGAAAGAAACTTGCAAAAAAAGAGTAAAATCCCATGACTGGAGGAACTCCCTGGTCAACCTCAGTAAGAAGCTGAGATCCCTCATAAAATCCTCCAAAGCTAGTTATGAAAACAAAATTGCCACTGACTCTAAAGACAACCACAAAGCATTCTATAGCTATGTCAAGAATCTAAATGAGAACACTCAGATCTGCTCTGAGTTACAGCATAATGGCACTAAATATACAGAACCAACTGATATTGCCAACATCCAAGCAGATAGGTTCAGTGCTAACTTTACCCCCCTCTCACCCCCTAGACGGCCCATCTCTATACCGGAAGAATGCAAAGTTCCTATAATCACGGCTGCACAGGTAAAAAACACACTCTCCAAAGCCAAGAACACAGCATCCATGGGACCTGACAATATCCCAGGCTACGTTCTACACAAACTACAGAATGAACTGGCACCCTACCTAAGTACCATGTTCAATCATAGCCTCACCTCCGGCTTTGTACCCACTGAATGGCGCACCATGACAGTTATCCCACTCCACAAAGGGGGAGCCACGACGGACCCCAGGAACTATCGCCCCATTAGCCTGATGAGCCTGGTCTGCAAGGCCATGGAATGTATCATCATGGAACTCATAAACAAAGACATTGGTAATCTCCAAACTCTGGATCCTACTCAGTTTGGATTTGTAAAAGGCAGATCATGTCTCCTAAACCTGATTGACTTCTTTGAAGCAGTCACCAAAGCCATAGATGAGGGTAAAATGGTTCACACAGCTTATCTAGATCTCGCCAAGGCTTTCGACACCATCCCCCACTCTGGAATTATAGATAAGCTCACTAAACTAGGTATAAATCCCTATGTCACAAGATAGGTTGCCAACTGGCTCACGGACAGAACCCGCACTGTGAAAGTAGCGGATTCCAAATCCGACATCAGACCAGTGACAAGTGGAGTACCACAGGGTTCAGTCCTGGGTCCTCTCCTGTTTGGTATCTACTTCTCTGAAGTGCAGGCCAACACAGAAGGTCTTTGGCTAACAAAGTGTGCAGATGACTGCAAACTAGGAGCCATAATTGAAACTCCTAACGATGTGGACAAACTACAAAAGGGCCTCACTGAGACAGATACCTGGTGTCAAAGCCATGGCCTGAAGCTCAATGCCAAAATGTGTATTGTCATCCCCTTTGGTAAAAACTCTGCACCCATGAACTACCACATAGCTGGTAGTCTACTTAATGCCGAAAATGTGATAAGAGACCTTAGGACACAGGTGGACAGTAGTCTCTCCTTTGATAATCACATCGCCACAGTGGTCAGGAAATCCTTCTACGTGGCTCATCTCATCACAAAAGGATTCTCATCCAGAAAAAAAGAGGTCATTGTTCCCCTCTACTCATCACTCATTAGACCCATTATAGAGTACAACGCCCCTTTTGGTATGTACCTCACAAGACATCTACAACAACTGGAAAGACCACAGAAATACCTCACAAAGAGGATTACTGGCCTCAAACAGATGCCCCATGCAGACCATCTCAAAAAGCTACAGCTTTACTCCATCGCATATCGCCTACTCAGGAGTGATCTCTGCCTAACATACAAAGCTATGTCAAACCTAGAGCTGTTGGACATGCTCCACTTAAAGAAATCCCAATCCCTCCGAGCTACACGCTCTAGGAACCTTAACCTTGTCACCACAATAAACAGAACATGCTGGAGGGATAGATTCCTGTCCCAGAGACTTCCCATACTCTGGAACAGACTACCTATCTATATCAAACAGAGCTCCTCATTAGCACTCTTCAAGAAAAATCTTGATGATTGGATGGGAAATGGGAAATTCACCCCGGGGATCACTTCTGTGGCTCTGCTCGACAAGGGCACAGGAAAATAATTTTCTTGGGTGGCAAAAGCCAGGGTACATTTTTTGGCTAGGCTTGTATGGGCCCTAGGGCTGATAGCCTAGTACCTACCTATGAACCTTGAATTACTTCCCCTCTTCATTCACACCCAGAAGCAGTACAGAGTGACACTACAATCATTCAAGCCCCTAGTGACAGTGATATGATAACAGCAATTGCCAGTTTAATTTCTAATTCAAAAAAAGTTGGTCATTGGAAAGTAGTGGTGCATGTTTTATATTAAAGAATCTGAAATTAATCATTTGCCAGTCCTGTTCAAACCTCTTTATGGTTAACTTGGCAATGCCCAAACACCTAGCACCAAACCTGCTAGTGACACTGTCTGATTAATTAGTTTACTAGTGTTATTCTCTGAGATAAACAAAATCACGCTGTTCAAATAGGCAAACTTTTCATACTAAATGATCTATAAAGACATAAATACACAAATCATTGACTACCCACCACAATGTTTACATTTGCAGGGTTAGTGACTTATCTAATGGCACAAGAAGGTACCAGTCAGTGTGAAATTTTGGAAATGAAGAAAACAGTCGTATTTTGTTTTCTGTAGTAAAGAAAATCACCCATCATAATCTCCTGCACTCCTCCTCACCTTTCCACTACAGAGGTACTTCCCTCATCTACATTTACCATCCCAAATATAGAACCATCTCCTACCATCTTCTTCTTTGGCATGGAGCTTCCCCCCATCTACACTAACATCCTATCTATGGAACCATCTCCTTCCATCTTCTACAGAATGGAGACATGTGCCTGCTCCTTGCACCTAGACAGATACTAAGCTAAGAGTTTATACTTCTTTTGTTACAGCAGTTCAATGTATTTCTATGGACATGTCAACAAACTATAACACAGTATACATACATTTTCAACAAGATGTCTCTGTGGCCTAATTTGAACTATGGCACTGTCATGGGATAATATTCACTAGATGATTCATTTCACAGTCACTATGTCTAAATTACCTTCTGGAGAAATATCATCTTAACAATGGTATTGTTGGAGATAGAGACATAAGATCAATATATTAATGCCAACTCCATTTAATGTGGTGAACACAGTATGGTAACTTTAGCAAATTTCCTATCAGGCTTACAGTAGAGCAGTAACTACAGAATGCTCCATGAGTGTGATGACTCACTTTTTTCATATCTAGGACAAATGCATTTTTTTTTCAAAAGATAGGTTTTGCCATCATGTTACACAATCACTTTGTTCATATCATGTAGACCTTTATTAATGAGGAAATCTCATAAAATACAACACTGATGTTTTAGAAATATAGCACTGAAAATTTACGTTTATGGATGCTCACCAGCACATCAATTAAATGATCAATATTTTCTGAAAACATACAATACAGTAATTTCTTAATGAATGTAATAACTGTAACTTTTCATTTCTAGGTAGCTGAAATGAAATTATGTGCTCCCCAAAAAGATTTTTTTCTTGTTTTAAGAAACCAATTTCTACCACAAGTCAAATGTTGCTGCTTGAATTCAAGATGTACAATGAAAACATTAACGTCAGAAATTCTGATGGTAAAATTATTGAAGACTATCAATGTTGTGATTCAAGTTAGTATGGAAAAAAACAATATTTTAATTATTTTGCAATTCTGCAAAATGTTTTTGCTCACATAAAAGAAATGTCATGTTAGTAGTAAGTGATGTTAGATGTAAGAAATGTGACCTTATCACTGGTAAATACCTGCAGTATTTATTCTATTTCTTTTAGAAACATGCTTTTGTTGTCTTCTTCCATCTACCATTATGTGGCTTCAGTGTTCGTCCTCACTCTCCAGCTCCATGATGGAAAAGAATCAGAGTCATTCTCATATGGTGCCATCTATGATAAAGGGGTCTTTCTGATTTCTACCCTTACCTAGTGCCCTATACATGGCATGCAGTGACGTCAGTGAGATCCAGTCACATGCATAGCATTCAGTGACATCAGTAAGTCTCAAGCCCCGTGCATTGGATGTAGTGACATCAGTAAGCTCCCAACCCCAGAAGTGACATGCAGTTTCATTAGTGAGCCCCAGTGCCATGCATGGCATGCAGTGACATCAATGAATTCCAGCTCCACACGGCATGCAGTGACACCAATGAATTACAGCTCCACACGGCATGCAGCGACATCAATGAATTCCAGCTCCACATGGCATGCAGTGACATTAATGAATTCCAGCTACACACAGCATGCAGTGACATCAATGAATTCCAGCTCCACACTTGGCATGCAGTGACATCAATGAATTACCAGCCTCATGCGTGGCATTTAGTGATTTCAGTGAGGCTCCAGCCCCGTGTGTGACATGCAGTGGTATCAATGAGCTCCAGCTCCACATATGGTATGCAGTGACATCAGTGAACCACCATCATCATGTGTGGCATGCAATGATGTCAGTGAGCCTCCAACTACATGTATGACATGCAGTGATATTAATGACCCCATCACCATGTGTTACATGCAGTGATTTCACTGAGGCCCCAGCCCAATGTAAGGCTTGCAGTGGCATCCATGACCCCAATCCTGTAGATGGCATGCACTGACATTAGTGAGCTCCCAGCCCCACATGTGGCATGCAGTGACATCAATGAGCTCCATCTTAATACATGGCATGCAAGGAGATCAATGAGTCCCCAGCCTCATGTGTGGCATGCAACAACATTAATGGCCTGCAGCCCCACACATGGCATGGCATGGAGTGACATGAATGAGCCCCCAGCCTCATGTGTGGTATGCATTGATATCAATAAGTCACCAGACCACCTGACATTTCATGCAGTAACATAAATGAGGTTCATGCATTCCCTATCGTAATTACAAAATGCAGATGAGTTTGAAAAAAGTGGAATTCAAATTATGTGATCACACAGGGGGCAAAGCCCCAAACAACTCTGATATAGGGAACTTCACCATGTAACCCCTTAAGTAATATAATCAACCTCTGAAAAAAGGAATTTCCTCTGTAGCAAGCTCCTTCACGAAAAGTACATTTTTCATACTCTCTTACAGTCACAGAGACTGTCAAATTCCAAATATACTATCCATTTCTTGTGTATGAACCTCCATGCAAATATGATCCTCTCAGGCAGTCTTCCATTGCCCTTCCCCCCATTATTTTGCCTTCCTAGGCTACAGCCCTGGTCTACATGGTGGCCTACTGTAGTGGATGGAAAAAATGCCATTACATGCCACTGAGAGAAAGAGAATTAGTATGAACCACTTGAGCTTCCTTTCCACCAAGTCATCCTGTACCTCATTTGCTAATCAAACTCATATCACCAGCATCTCAGATAATACATTTCCTTTTCTGTCAAAGGCTGGTCATTCATGTTTTTGAACTAAAATGCATAGTTCTAGAACTGTTAAAACTGACAAAGTTGATTTGCAATTAACTGAAAACATCTCATGTGTAGAAAGTAGAGCCGCGGTGGTACAGCTGTAGCATTGTTGCCTCACAGCAAGAGGTTCTCCTGTTCGATTCTCGGCTGGAGTGCCTTCTGTGTGGAGTCTGCATGTCCTCCCTGTGGTCGAGTGGCCTCTGAAAGACATGCGTGAATGGGCGTGCCTTCGCTGAAGGTTGGGCATCAGGCTGGCAACTCAGCACCATAAAAAAATTGACTGCCAATCATTAGCGGACCGAAGTTCCACTGTGGTGACCCCTAACCGGGAAAATCCAAAACGACAAAGACAAACATCTCATGTGTAGAAAGGAGCTCAGGTGTTCAACTCACAGGCAGGAAGGAAAATAATAATGTTAAATGATACTTACTTACTGGAAAAAGGAGCTGCGTGCCTGGTGCTGTTCAGACATCTGGTGAAGACCAGTCACAGGGTATGATGCAGGCTTTTTCCTTTTACATCATTGTAGAATAATAGCGATAAACTGTATCCAGAGAATGTCCATGATCCTACCATTACATTGATTTGATTGTCTCAGATACCTTTCAGCAGTCTGAAAGAAGGATCCACAATTTGCCTGGATAACTCTAAATGGAAGAGCCAAGATGTCTGTTACTTGGGAAGCTGCACTGATCAAGCAAGATCAGGAATGAACAAAAAGAATAAGTTTAGTATCCCAAAATATTTTTAAATAATGACCAATTACACCCACTGACAGTTCATGGTGGTGTGACATGATTTGCTTTCGGAAGCAGGTGTTAGCAGTCACAATAACTTGGTTAGAAAATACATCTGCTATCTGTAGTCAAAAATTAACTACAGATTTTTTAAACTTAGCAGTTGTTGCTGTCTCAGTCATCTTAAATGTCATGTTTAAAGTATAGAAATGAACCTTTATTTTTACACACCCAAAAAAAATTGCTTGCATTTTGTGCATGCAAGAACTTTTTAATGTAAAAATAAAACTTCATTTTATCCATTTAAGCATCGAGAAAACATTTATAAGGATATTAATAAATGCTACTTGAAATCATTTGCAAAACATGCACCACTGCTGAATCAAGGGACGTGTCAAATACATTTGACACAAATGGCTGCATGTTGAACATGTTACTAACAAATGCTGTTAAGAACATTTGCTGAGACAGTGAACCATCAATACATTAGTAATCTCAATGCCACAGCATTTGCAGGAGTTTATAAGACACTTGTTTTTTCTTGGTTTCTATCATTATCATCAGCAATTGTTGAGAACCACTGTGGGCACCTGCACAGGAAAGACATCTTACAGGCAGCTGTAATCAGGATATACACTTGGTTCCAGCCCACCCAAGTACACAGTGCCAGTCATGAGGCATGTGTAGGAATGTGTACAACCTTAGGAGAAGGTATCATATGCCCTCACATCTGTGAGCCACCGAGGTAAGAGATTAGGGACACAAATGTCATCTCCCTCAAAACTAGTATCTTTCTACCCAATAAGTTTATTCCAGGATTACTCTAGACTTGCCCAACAGCTTTAATATATTCAGTGATTACTGCAAAGCTAACCTACTATCCCTGCATTAGAGCCTGATGAAATTCAGAAGCACGCCAACCATGTTGCTGCATTTGCCTCTGTCTTCTACACCCGTGTAGTCTAATGTGTACATGACTCCATCCTCATTCAGCAGAAGTATAATGGGAAATTCAAAAATAAACCCCTTTGATGGAACCATTGCCCCCAAACCATCTGAAATAAAAGGAGAAACTTACTTACTTCATATAAGAAACTTCCCTATGTCACACCATAGGATGGTACTAAGGCAGACCAGCAAAGAACTCAAGCTCATCATTGGGAAGACTAAGGCAGGCTATGACTTAAAAGTAACCACCTATTCCAAAGGTAACCATAAGACCTTCTTTAAATATACCAGAAGTATTAGCAGTAGCACCCAACAATGCATTAAGCTTCAAATAATTATACATATTCTGATTCCAGAGCTGCAGCCAATGTCATGGCTGACAAATTCACTTCCACTTTCACCAATCTCATTTATCTCCATGTTCTGTCACCTGAATCTCTAAATTTCCTTCCTCCAAAATCACTATGGAACAGATCCTAGAAGATCTATGCAAGCTCAAAACTATAGCACCATGGGCCCAGACAATATTCCAGGCAGTTTCTTAGTACAAAGTACAACAATGCTGACCCTCTCCTAAACCTTTTGTACCTTAGTCTGTCCACATATTATGTACCTGACTATGGTAACTATCATCCTATCAGCCTTACTGGCTTGATCTGTAAAATCATGGAATGTATCTTGGCCAGCTTCATAAACAAAGGAATTGGTGACCTACGAACTCTTGACATGAATCAATACAGCTTCACAAAAAGTAGATCCTGTCTCTTTAATCTGGTTAATTTATTTTAAAATGTAACAAATGCCATTAGCAAAGGTGATTCTGTTTATGTTGCTTATCTAGACCTTGCTAAACCTGCAATTACTATTCCCCATGCTGGCAGTAGTGACAAACTTACTAGTCTACCATGTTACCATTTGGGCTGAAACTGGTTCTTTGATCAAACACACCCAGTAAGACTTGGTTGTACCTTCTCATGTAAAATGTCCCTCAGGGTTCTGTCCTGGGTTCCTTCCTTCAGCATCTATTTTTTCTGATATGAAAGCAGATATCAAAGGTATAAAGTTAACTTGATGCACTTTTTGTCTCTTCTACAGACACTCATATCATCCTAGAGGGACTGTCCTGAAACAACAACTAGGGTACCAAACATGGCCTTAAGCTTAATGCCTTTGGAGAACAAACCTTTCTTACTGTTTACCACAAAAATAGGACCTTGCTTAAGATAGGCAAAGTCATTAGTTAACTGTTTATTTTTTCATCAAAAATGAATTATCCTTCAATCATTATGTATTAATTATAATTAGACAATACTTTAATCTTACCTAATTAATTATAGTTAAGGAATCCTTTAACCTTGCCTAATTAATAACCAAAGATGTATTCTCCAGGTCCAAGGATGTCATAGAACTCCATGAACTATTGGGAATGCAATCCAAATACCTTGCTCAAACAGAACAGACAGCATTTTCTGACTAAAAATAAATCAGAGGAGTAGGTTCTGTTAGCCGCTCAGATAGACTGAAATCCTTCAAACTTTTCTGTAAATTCTTCTATTTCCTAGGTGGTGATCTCTCTGCCTCACCATGTGGGCTTTAAAACATCTTGCACTACTAGACCTCCTCAATCTTAGAAATACTGAAAAAACAAAACACTCATGCCAAAGACCTACAACCTTCACTGCAACATACACAAACCTAGTAAACAAATTAATTCCTTACCCCAAAAATTCTCTAACTATGGAATAAGCCTCCTTTATATGCTGAACAATGTAAAACATTAGCCTCCTTCGAGTTCTACCTTGATGATTGGATGGATACCCACAAATTTCCTTTTGTGGTAACCAATATTGCCCTCTTTGAACAGGATGGGGCAAATCAACTCACTCTACTGTTTGGGTTGCATGGATAGCCTCTATATAGCTATCCAGGCCACCTACCCAGTAAGTACCTATTAACCTATGAGCACAAACATGGTAATAGCTACCTGGATGATGGTCTTCCTCAACCGGCAATCAACCCATCGGTGAAAAATTGGTCAGGTTTACTGCCGTATGGCTAATGTTTGGTATGAATGGAGAAGAGAAGAAGATCAATAAAAATGCTGGTACTACCATGACGACCTCATGGTACTGAAGGAAGAAGCCCTGACTATGGCCCAGACAGTGCATGTTCAATTAATGGAAAGGGCATCCAGTAAACTATGCAGGGGAGGCTGAGTTTGAGCAGCAGACACCAGCTCACTCAGTCTTCGGCGAGGGAGACCACTAGGCTCACAGCATTGTTTTCACCAATAGCAATCCTATTGGCTTGCATTGAGTAGGACAGGGGACTTTCCTGCTGTGCTGTGAAATACGAGGTGTGTGTGGAAGCATGCACATCTTATCCCATGACATCGGGAACTATGGCAAGTTTATAGGCAGCCTAACAGTAGGCTTCTCCAAGGTACCTGCAAGCTGACCCACTCCCTACCACTTGACTCCTGCCCCTAGAAGAATGAATAAGCCAATAAGGCTTACTGGCAAAAACAAATGGACCATAGGCTCTCCACTACCTTGAGTGACCCGGCTCCTGTCCCCAGTGAACAAACCACCTTAATGGGTGCAGACAGTGGAGCCACTAGGCAGGGAATTGTGGAGGTAGGGGGGATGCTGGTACTGATTGTTCTTTTTAAGATGTTAAAATGAGGCTTCCAGAAACACAATCAGATTGGTACATAGGTATACATAAATGAACCTGAAGCACTTTTCAAAAATAGTGAGAGATTTGTCCAAGTTTCATTCTCAGTTTACAAAATCTGCCAAAAGAATAATAAAAACACACATTGTAATGAAAGATTAAGGCTGGATGCCCCAGCTGTACTGCTCATGATTTACTGGAATAATGAGGGAGCCTATTTAAATAACAGAAGATATAGTTTGCCTCATCAAAAAAATGTTGCTGGGATTCATTCAGCATAAAGACCAACAGTGTGAATGGACTACTTCATGAATGTGTTTTTTTTAATGTGGGTCAAAGTAAAGTTCTCCATACCGTGACACAAAGGGATGTGCCACATGCCTCTCTTTAACGTATAAACTAACTCCATGATTGTAAACTGTAACTAAGAAGCAGCACCCTGAGTGGGGTGCCCATTTGGTCTATCAATCAGTTTAATGGAATCTGTTGAACTGGTCTTCAATAAAGTGGATTTATCTTACTTATTTATTTGTTCTCCAGATAAGTGAACTGGTCTGTGGTCCCTTTCAACTCTAACTATGGGCAAAGGCTCAAAGATAAAAATATACACATATATATTTTTGAGTAAGTAGAAAGAAGTAAAAAGACAAAAAAGAATAAGAAACCAGTCATAAAGCAGCAACTTACTGTGAATAACAAGCCAGCCTAGTGATATTCAGCATCATCATCATCACACCCTCTTTCCCATTTTCTATATCGGGTCAGGGAGTTGTGTCACTTATTGCCATCCATCCCTATTCAATGCCACTCTAACCATCTTCTTTGACATTCATGCCTGACTGTTGCAGATCTTCTCTCACACAATCCATCCACCTCTTCGCTGGATGCCCTCGTATCCTCTTGCCTTCTTCCTCTCTGTCCTAAATCTTCTTCACCAGATTAACTTCTGTTTTTCTGCACATGTGCCCAAATTACTGAAATCTGTTCTCTTTGACCTTTTCTGCAATTGGACATACTGCTCTAATGTCCTCATTTCTTCATCTGTCTTACAGTGTGCATCCTACCACCCATCTCAGGCACTTCATCTCCATCACCTCTAGCTGCATCAGCTGCTCTGCCTTTACTGCCAGGCTTCTGGTACCTTACAGAAGTACTGGTCACACCACTGTTGTGTACAACTTACTTTTCAGCTTCCTTGGCATTCTTCTGGCATGCACTATCCCTGACACTCTGTGCCAGTTGGCTGCAGCCCATCTGATTCAAGCGTTGACTTCTTCATTCAAACTTCACCTCAACCACCCTCCCAAATACTTAAAGCTGTTAACCTGTTCCACTGTTTTCCCTTCTATTTTAATTTTTAGCTTCTTTTGATTTTCCCCATTTGCTGCCATTACAACTGTCTTATCTGTATTCAGTTTCATCCCATGTGCCTTCAGTTTTGCATTACATCCTCCTACCCTTTGTTGAACTTCTTGCTCAGAGTCTGCCTGTAATGCCACACTGTCTGCATACAGCAACTTTGTTGACTTGTCCCTTCACCTTGTTTGCTAATATAGTCCATCACCAGTATGAACAGCAGAGGGCTCAGAGCTGAACCTTGATGCGCACACACTCCCACTCGGAACCCCTCTGTAAGAGTGAACACTATTCATACTTCAGTCATTGAGTCCTTGTATATAGCTTGCACTAATTCTACCAATGTTTCTGAGACTTTGAACTACCGCAGGACTGCCCAAATCAGCTTTCTTGGGACCTTGTTATATGCTTTCTCCAAGTCTAGGAATGCCTAGTTGGATCCATTCCTCATTTCTAGCTTCTTTTCAAGTATCATCCTCACTGCAAACATTGGGATGGTTGTACTGCATCCTGATCTGAATCTGAACTGCTCATTTCCCATTGTACTTTCTACTACTCTGCATATTCATTTATCAATCATCCTCTCCAGACCTTTCAGGTAGTGTTACAGGATTTTGATACCTCTAAATTGCCCACAGTGCTCTTGAACACTGGCACTAGTATACTTATTCTCCAGTTATCTGGGGTATGTCTTTCTCAACATACTGCTATGAGTACTCTCAGGAGCCATTTTTCTCCTTACTCACTCAACATCTTGGTCATACCTGTTGTGACCTCATCTGAGCTTGCTGTTCCCCTGACTTCATATACTTTAGTGCTATTCTTACTTCTTCTAGGGTGGGCTCATTCTCTTCTCTCACAGTATCTGTGTCTGGGGCAGTACAGCTTCTGTGGGGTTTTCTTCATACAGAAGCTACTGGAAGTACTCCTTTCATATGCTTTTGATGTCCTGTGGATTGGTGAGCAGGTTGTTGCTGGTATCCCTTATGAAGGATATCTATCTTCTTTATCTTTCTGTCCCTGCCTTGCAAAACTGAGGGAATTCCTTTGTGCTATCTACTAAGTCACTTTCCAGAAGTTGGTAGAATACCTTTGATGCCTTGTTCTTTGCTATTGCAACTCCTGTCTTAGCCTCTTTGTTAGCCAACCAGTATTTCTTCCTAGCTTGGTCTGTCTTTTCTAGCCCCACTTGTTTCCTGCACTCATTCTTTCTTTTGATGAATTTCTTAACTTCTACATTCCAGAAAAATCTTTTGTTATGAAAGTTATTTCCATACCTGGTTCAACTGCATATCTTTTCTTTACCCCTTACATATGCTGTTTTGAAGTGCTTCCATTTTTCTTCAACTACACCTATTTCTTCTTCTTGAGGTGCTAGAGCCTTGAGTAATTCCTTTAACTGTTGTGCTTCCTCTTCAGTCAACTTCCAGGTATTCAGCCTGGACTCTGTTGACCTTCAAACCTTCTCTGACCATTGCTTGCTGTTTCCTTTGCAATCAGTGATCCTACCCCAGTGTTCTTTCCTTACCTGGAGGAAGTGTACCTGAGTTGCATGTTGGCTCCCTACCAGCAAGCAAGCCCAATGATGTAGAGGGATAAAGCTCTAATTATAACCCAGGTGAACCAAGTTTAATTAGAGGTTCTAGCACCTGATGATGCTGGTAGAAAAGATGGGCATGCCTATCTTGGGGAGCTGGACATGCTTTTGTGCCTGTAGAGAACGTCTTCTTCTTCTTTTAGTTTTTCCTGATTAGGGGTTGCCACAGTGAAACAATGGTCTGCAGAACAATTAGCAGTGGAGTTTTACAGTGTCGAGTTGTCAGCCCAGCACCCAACCTTCTACAGCAGGTGCACAAACACACATACACACACACACACACACACACACACACACACACACACACACACACACACACACACACACACACACACACACACACACACACCTAGGGCCAATTTAGAGTGTCCAATCCACCTACAGCATGTCTTTGGGATGTGGGAGAAAACCAGAGCGCCTGGAGGAAACCCACATGACTACAGGGAGGACATGCAGACTCTGCACAGAAGGCACCCCAGCTGAGAATCAAACCAGAGAACCTCTTTCTGTGAGGTGGCAATGCTAACCAACACACTACCGCAGCTGCTCTGTGCCTGTAGAGAACAGTAGGTAACAATTCCTTGGTTTCAGGAACAGAAGAAAAACTGGCAGTTCCATCCTTTTCTTTCCATGTTATCCTTCTGGTTTGCCTGTGTGTTTATAATATGAAGTAGCTTTCAAAATCAGTAAAAGACTATGTGCCATAATTGAGAGCACCATGATCTGGTATTCTCTATTCTTACAGAAAGCAACACTTTATTACCCCCATTGATCTTAGGTTGTCAGTACAAAGTGTATAATGATTTGTAATTGCAGTCTTCCTTAAGGTGGCAGCCCATTCTGTCCCTATCTGACTCTGTTCTTCTGTTTTCAGCTGATTGGATAATATGAGTTCTGCTGTTTTTTGTTTAAAATATTAAATATTGAATGCAAGGAAAGTTTGTAATGAGTAGATTTAACAAAATGCAGACAGCCATAGATAGGCCATGCTTAATATGTCTACTACCTTTTAGAATTTCATTAACAGAAAAAAACTCCAAAGAAAGATATTCGAGAATCAGGACATTTTCCACACTGCATTTATCACTGTTTCATATTATTTGCTCGTAAATTATATGAATCACACAATGTTTAAAATACATCCTAACAAGAGGTAATAAATTTCAGTGCTCATTAATGACTGCCACTCTGGTAGTATAATAATTTTAATTAGAAAAGAGGAATTAGATATGGATTGTCAACAAAAATATATCTGAATAGAAAATTTCCACACTTATTATATTTTCTGTGTTTCCATTAGAATATTGCAACACACAGCCATCCGCAGCCAAGGACAGACTATGCACCACAATTATAAACACCACTATATGCTCAAACAGATCAAAACAACTAATTTTATGGTTCTTTTTTTATACAATGCAAGGTTCTGTCTTTCCACAAATATATAGAAGACTCAGGGGACAAATTTGCCTTTGGCTAACAAATAAAATCAAACAACTAACAGGACAAATATATTGGGTCTGGACATAGTGGAAAATGAATCAATAGTAAGACCAACTACCTCAGATATATATATATATATATATATATATATATATATATATAAAATCTACTTTACAAGATCAAAGTTTCAAAACATCGAACTGCAAATGGTCGAGACCATAAGACCAAAGTTTTGAAACTTCAAAACTGTAATTAAAAAAAAAAAAAAAAAAAAGTTTTTTTACAATTTTGCAGGGGGCAAACCCCCCTGAACCCCCATACCCTCTGCTAAATAAATATACTAACTCCAAAATTGCATTACAGTGAGGAAAACAGTAAATTTCCTATTCAGCGCTATATGGTTATCTCCATTTAAAACATTCAGAGTTTCAAAACTTCGATTTTATGGTCTCAAAATCCAAGAAAACGCACAGCAAACAGATTCCTCTCCAAAAATATTTATTGCAGATAATCCAAATCACACGGAAAGCAAACAAAAACTCCAAATGAGGATTAAGCCACCATAAGCATTTTCATCCCCAAAAGTACACATTAACATGGAACTTCATCAGATGGCAGCAAAAGGACATCATATCCTTTAAATACATTGGCTGTGTGACATCATTTCCCCCCAGAAAGACAGATAAAGAAAATAGCCACAAATCATGTATTATAAAAGTCAGCAATTATGAATAATCATACCATAAAAATATATATGTATATATGTATGCATACTATAAAACAACATTTTTTAAAAGTATATGTTAAAAAATGTATAATAGAAAGTAAAAATGAAAAATAAAAAGTTAATAAAAAATACATCCTACAAGCAAGATGTATAGCACTACCATTTAAAACAGCTTAAACAGCTCTGTGCCTTGCATTTGCAAATACAACCAGCAAACCCAGCAGGGAAAACCAGAACAGAAAACCTATGTCAATCATCTATGCAGTGCTTTTAGTTTTAGTAAACTAGAAATAGAAACACTGTCATTGAGACCCAGTCAGCATGTAGCATTCAAATGGAGCTGCCACACTAGCAGCTTTTTCTAATAAGTAATGCCAGGCCTCCCCTCTTTCCGAATAAGGTATTATATCCAAAATAAAGAATTTAAATGTGTGTTTTGGGTGTTGTGTAGTATGCCTAGTAAGAGCATTGAATTCAAACTTGTCCCTGATGTTCCTTACATGCTCACTTATTCTGACTTTAAGTTTTCGTTCGTTTTTTCCTATATAGAAACAAGGGCATGTATCGCATATTGCCCCATACACAACCCTCTCAGTATCACATGATCCCTTAAATCACAACCTTAATTTAATATTATTGATTTTAACTTCATTATTCTCAAAAATAAAGGAACAAAATTTACATCCCCCACATTTATGAATGAAACCAAATCCTGTACTATTCACATTACACTCCAATGTACTCTTTAGATTTCTACCCCTCTTATACACACAAATAGGTTTAGCACCAATGGAACCCCTAATGGCACTATCACTCATTAGAAGTTCCCAGTTTTTAGTCAAAATGTTAAGAACATTTTTAGAGTCATAAGCAAAGGTAGTAAGAAAACACACTTTTGATGAACCCTGATTAAAGGCCATATTAAAATTACAAAGAGCTTCTGTGGATGTGGCAGTATGGACCCCACCTATAACACCCTGGTGTGGTGTTAGAGTATCAAGGTTTGAAGGAGAAGTACTGGTCTGTGGATCTAAAATAGGCCGAAAGTGGCCATTCCTTCTTTTTTCAACTACTTCACCCATGATACTTTTGGTGAGTTCCCTGGGGTAACCCCTCTTACAAAACATGAGTTTTAAGTTATTACATTCTATTAAAAAGTCATCCCATAGGCTCAGCATTCTGACATGTCTAACAAATTGGCCCTTTACCACCCCTCATTTTTGAGAAAAGGGGTGGCAGCTCGTGAAGTGGAGAAAACTGTTAGACTAGATCTCCTTTCGGTGTATTACAGCCACAAATCTTTTAAGTACATAGTTTTTTTTCAGTAAAACATCCAAGTATGCTATACTAGTGTCTTCAATGGTGTGTGTAAATTGTAAAAAAGAGGTGGTAGCATTTATGTAATCCAAAAATGGATGGATCAGGTCGTTGGGCCCCTTCCATAAAAATAAAAATATCGTCAAGGAAACGGGTGTACATGTGGCAGTGTGGGAAAAAGGTAGATTGTGTCAAAAATCTCCTTTCCCATTCTAACATAACAATGTTAGCATATAACCCACCACATGCCACACCCATGTCCACCCCTTGAGCTTGTAGACAGTATTTCTTATCAAATAGATCAAAATTGTTACGTAGCACCAAGTCCAATAAATGTACCAACATTATACACCTATCATGTGGTAGACCAAATGAAAAAAGATATTCAAAAAAACATTCTGTACCTATATCAAGTGGAATTACACTGTAAAGATCCTTCACATCGATTGTAATCAAAACATATGATTTTTCAAAATTGGTTTCATTTATCTTCCTCAAAAAATCCCAGGAATCTTTACACAGCAAGGGTTCCCTTTTAAGGACCCTTTTAAGAAACTCTTTAAGTTCAATATCTAGGAACTTTGGCATAGGGTGTGTAATGAAAGCCCTCACATCCACAATAGGGCGCATGGGGGCTGGCATAAATTCTTATGCATCTTGGGAATCCCAAAGATGACTGGTGTAACTGGAAAATCAGTAGACAAAAAATGTAATTCATCTATAGAAATGTCTTTCTATAAATAGGTCTTCCAAGTGCCCCCTAATTTTTTTATAAGCCCCATTCAACTCATTTAAGGAACTTTCTATATATGTAGGGGTGTCAATGATTTCATACATTTTCCTAATATAGTCACTCTGATGCATTAATACAACACCCCCCCCCCCCCGTTGGGTTTCATAGCCCTTATGCTTATGTTATTAGCAAGTAGTAATAACTCAAAACCTTCTTCCTCACTTAAATTATTCTTAATCATAGAGGTCAAACCACTTTTCTGGGTGCAGTACGCTCTGATGTCGATTGCACAAACATTTTCAAAAATGTCCAACAAGGGGCGTAGAGGGGGGATTGTAAGTACTAGAGACTTTTATCTTGGGAATAACCTTTTCAGCTCCCTGAAAGAGTAGATGCAAATTCAGTTTTCTCACATATTGTTTGAGGTCCATAATACTATCAACTACACTGACCAATTTAGAAGGTATAAAAGAAAAACCTTTTGTCAATAGATCACACAGGCAGACATCTAACTGCAATGCTGTAAAATTATAATCTTTAAAATACTGTGTGCTACTCACACTTACTGACAAGGGGGGCAAATGGAAGGCATTAAACATAGATACAGTAGTTGAGCACTACCATTCAACAATATCAGCCTTAGAAAATGTCAAACCAGGAGGTATTAACCCCCACCCCCCTCCAGGACCTCTTGTAGTTCCCTTGTCCCAGATGGGGTAGTTATTCCTGTAACTCGGCCCCTGTGGTTGGACCAAATTGTTGACATTGGCCATCCGTTTGTTCTGGATGCACTCCAATCTCCTTAGTGGAGGGTACTCTTCCTCCTCTAAAAAAGAGTGATTCAAGCCATTAGCATCTTGCTCATGTTCACCAAACTCAACCCCATCAATGTGTAGTATGCCTAGCAACGGCATTGAATTCAAACTTGTCCCTGATGTTCCTTACATGCTCACTTATTCTGACTTTAAGTTTTCATTCGCTTTTTCCTATATAGAAACAAGAGCATGTATCGCATATTGCCCCATACACAACCCTCTCAGTATCACATGATCCCTTAAATCACAACCTTAATTTAATATTATTGATTTTAACTTCATTATTCTCAAAAATAAAGGAACAAAATTTACATCTCCCACATTTATGAGTGAGAAAACACACTTTTGATGAACCCTGATTAAAGGCCATATTAAAACTACAAAGAGCTTCTGTGGATGTGGTGGTATAGACCTCACCTATAACACCATGGTGTGGTGTTAGAGTATCAAGGTTTGATGGAAAAGTACTGGTCTGTGGATCTAAAATAGGCTGAAAGTGGCCATTCCTTTTTTTCAACTACTTCACCCATGATATTTTCGTTGAGATCCCTGGGGTAACCCCTCTTACAAAACATACATTTTAAATCATCCCATGGGCACAGCATTGTGGCCACTCTAACAAATTGGCCCTTTACCACCCCTCATTTTTGGGAAAAGGGGTGGCAGCTCGTGAAGTGGAGAAAACTGTTAGAATAGGTCTCCTTTCGGTGTATTATAGCCACAAATCTATTAAGTACATAGTCTTTTTTCAGCAAAACATCCAAGTATGCTATACTAGTCTCTTCAATGGTGTGTGTAAATTGTAAAAAAGAGGTGGGAGCATTTATGTAATCCAAAAATGGATGGATTAGGTCCTTGGGCCCCTTCCATAAAAAATAAAAATATCATCAAGGAAACGGGTGTAGATGTGGCAGTGTGGGAAGAATATGTAGAAGACTCGGGGGACAAATTTGCCCCTGGCTAACAAATAAAATCAAACAACTAATAGGACAAATATATTGGGTCTGGACATAGTGGAAAATGAATCAATAGTAAGGCCAACTACCTCAGATATATATATATATATATATATATATATATATATATATATATATATATATATATATATAAAATCTACTTTACAAGCTCAAAGTTTCAAAACATCAAACTGCAGATGGTTGAGACCATAAGACCAAAGTTCTGAACTTTCGAAATTGCAATAAAAAAAAATAAAAACAAAAAAAACATTTTTTTTTTATTTTTGCAGGGGCAAGCTCCCCTGAACCCCCACACCCCCTGCTAAATAAATATACTAACTCCGAAATTGCATTATAGTGAGTAAAACAGTAAAGTTCCTGTTCAGAGCTATATGGTCATCTCCATTCAAAACATTTAGAGTTTCAAAACTTCGATCTTATGGTCTCGACCATTTGCAGTTCAAAGTTTTAAAACTTTGAGCTTGTGAAGGGAATCCATATACATATATATATATATATATATATATATATATATATATATATATATATATATATATATATATATATAAATCACTGACTAAAATCTCCCAATAATACCAGAATTAATCTTAGCTTTGCCACAGCTTAAAAAGACTACATACTTAATAGCACAGCTTTAGCTGGGACAATTTTTGCCCTGGGCAGTCCCCCAACTGGTGCCCCTTCAAACAAAATGGAAGAGCAAAATAAATATATACATACATAACTAAAAATATGAAAAAATAAAACAATTCACTGATTACCCGAGTAGGTTATAGAGCAACAAAAAAGATAAAAGTCAACAAAGTAAATTTACTGCTTATTTCAAAGAGATAATCAGTAAAGAGACAAGACCAGTATTAAACAAATTAGGCAAACCCTTTTGGGCAATATTTAATGAGCTTCACCTAGCCTTCCACCAAAGAGGTAAAACAACAAATATACACACTAGACAAACTCTATCAAGACACATTTAGACAACTTCATCCAACTTTTGTTAGACTGCCATCTCAGTTTATTCTCAAACTATTTAGTTTCATATACAATCTCTTTCTCTGTCTATAGAGGACCCAGGACCGATCCCTGTGGAACTCCACTCATGATGGTCAGCAGTCTGACTTGGACTCCACTACTTTCACAGTGTGTGTTCTATCTGTGAGCCAATTTGCAACCCACCTAGTGATATATGGGGGTTGGGAGGGTGGCCTAATGGTTAAGGTGTTTACCTTATAAACACAAGGTGCAGGGTTTGTGTCTCACATGGGATAATTGGCTAGGCTTAAAATGGCTCGCAAGGGCAGTTAGCTTAGTACTAACCTATGAACCTATGAACCTATGCCTAGTTTGGTGAGTTTATCAATAATTTCTGAGTGAGGAATGATATCAAAGGTCTTGGCCAGATCAAGGTAACACTGCCTTACCATCATCCACAGCCCTGGTAACTGACTCAAAAAAGTCAACCATGTTGAGCAGGCATGATCTCCCTTTCACAAAGCCAAATTGTGTGGGGTCTAGAGTTTGGAGATTTCCTATATCTTTGTTAATCATGTCCATGATGATGTTCTCCATAGCTTTACATATCAGACTTGTCAGGCTAATGGGGCAATAACTCCAAGAGTCTATAGTTGCTCCTCCTTTATGGAGAGGGATGACTGTAGCATTGTGCCATTCGGTAGGGACAAAGCCTGAGGTGAGGCTGTGACTGAACAGGGCACATAGATGTGATGCCAGATCGCTTTGTTGTTCATGTAGAATACAGCCAGGGATATTATTGAGTCCCATGGAAGCTGTATTCATGGCAATGGACAATGCAGCTTTAACCTGTGCTGCAGTAATGCTGGGTGCCTGGCATTCTTCTGGTATTGTGATTGGTCCTTTAGGGAGGGATAGAAGGATAAAACTGGCACTGAATCTGTCGGCCAGTATGTTGGCAATATCTGTTGGCTGAGTATAGGAGGTACCATTGTTCAGTATCTCAGAGGAGATCTGGGTATTGCCATGGAGGTTCTTGATATAGTTATAGAAGGCTTTGTGATTGTTTTTAGTGTCTGCCACAATTCTGCCTTCATAGCTGGCTTTAGTGAATTTGATGAGGGATCTCAACTTTTTGTTGAGGCTAAGGGAGTTTTTCCATCTTGGGACTTCACCTTTTTCTGCAACAGTTTCTTCCTCCTGTTGTAGAGTTTATTAATGGCAGAGGACCACCAGATTGGCTTCCATTTTTTAGAGGAAAACATCTTGGTTCTGTTGGGTATGGCTAGTTGCATGCATTTGTATACATGTTCATACAGTGCATTGGTGTATGATTCAACAGCCATGCAACTATTTTCCATTGGCATGGGTGCCATAACATTGGCCACCTCTGTTTTTAGGAGTCCAAAGTCAGCTTTGGAGAGGTTTATCAAGGTGCTTACCTTTGCGGGGGGTGTGGGTGAGATGTGGATTTCCATGGTGATTAGTTTATGATGGATCTGATCAGGGAGGCACTGACTATTGGTGTAGAACAACAATTACCCATGTTAGTAATAACCAGGTCAAG
This sequence comes from Protopterus annectens, assembly GCF_019279795.1. Lineage (NCBI taxonomy): Eukaryota > Metazoa > Chordata > Ceratodontiformes > Protopteridae > Protopterus > Protopterus annectens. The sequence continues at coordinate 109,815,624 of NC_056742.1, read as the reverse complement.
GATGCTACTTCCTCTAGTGGGGGGTCAGAATGAGCTGGTCCAGGGCATTGGAATTGATGAATTCCAGTGTATTGGTGCTTGAGTAGTTTTCCAAGTTGAAGGAGGGGTAGTTGAAGTCTCCTAGTAAGAGAGTGTTGCGTTGGACTTTGATAGATTCCAGGGTGCTTAGGAATGTGGAGTGAGAGTCTAGTGACATGGTTGGGGACCTATAGCAGGCTATGACCTGGATTGCCATCTTACCCAATGTTAGTTGTACCTGAAGTATCTCAGATGCATTATGCTGGGCTACTAGTCTGGAGGTGTGCATATCCTTTATGAATAAGGAGACACCACCACCTTTGGAGCTTCGGTCCATGTTTCAGGGCTGAAAGGTGTGGCATGAGTTATAGCCTGGTAGTGCAGGGGTGCTTTCTGCTGCTTTAAACCAGGTCTCCGTTACAGCACAAATGTTGGTGTTCTCCATTTTGAGGAGTGCTTTAAGTGAGTTCTAGCATTGATCAGCATGACCCTCAGATTGCATTTATTTATAGCTATTACAGTGGTAATTTGGTCTTTGAAACACCACCTAAAAAGGCACTACAGGGTTGGTAAGAGCCTTAGCCAGTACCTGGAAACCCAGGGGTGACATGCAGGCCATCTCTGGCAAAGCATCGAGGTCTGTCAATCATGTCATGCCAAGCAGACAGATACTAGATCCCCTTAGAATGACACCAGAAACTTAGCCAATTGTTGAAATCATTCATTTTTTGTTTGTACTGTGGTATCATTATGGGTGATGGTAGGATACTGCTTAGGGCTAGTGCCATACCTGCCTGGGCCACATAATCCAAGAGCTCCACCATGTCTCTTTTCATGTAGTTTAGGGAGGTGTGTCTCGTGTCATTCACACCCACATGGACCATGACAGAGTCATACTTGTACTTGTTGTAGAGTGACCGGTGTGCCTGTGTTATGTGTTGGATTCTGGCACCTGATAGACAGCTGACTGTTACCTTCTCCTTATTCAACCTAGTGAGTGGGACATCTGTGTGCCTCACTATTGAATCACCTATGATTAGTGTATTGGGCAAGGTGTTTAGCCTTAGAGGCTTAGGTTGAGGGGCATACTGTGGAGGTGAGCTATTTTCATTTTGCATGGGTGCCATAACATTGGCCACCTCTGTTTTTAGGAGTCCAAAGTCAGCTTTGGAGAGGTTTATCAAGGTGCTTACCTTTGCGGGGGGTGTGGGTGAGATGTGGATTTCCATGGTGATTAGTTTACGTTCGGATCTGATCAGGGAGGCATTGACTATTGACTGTGGTTTATGCTGTGATGTGGTGGTTGAGTGTGTTTCTGTCTTAGAGGTCTCTGCTGTTTCGGTAAATTTCTATTGAGATCCTCCATGAAGGTGGGTGTGTGGTTTGTGTTTTTATGTGAAAGCTATGATAGTGGGTATTCTGGAAGGCTATGTGCTCCATGTGGTGTGGTGTAGGTGTTGACCTTCTCCTCTTGACCAGCTAGTCCGGTCTTGGCTGGAGAGTGCATAGCTTCCAATTTGGTGATATAAGTGCATCTCTCACAAGTTTGAGTGCTGAGAGGTAAGAGGAGAGGGTTGTCTATGTATATGAGGCAGTTGCTGCTCTGCCTCAGGATGCCTAAGTGCACCAGGTTAATTGGAGAAAGCACAGGGAACTGCCCTTTAATCATGCCAGGAGGGGTGGTCATAACTACTAAGTACTGGAGCTATTTCCGTGAAGAATGACTAGTGTTGATGGCACTTAGGTGTGCTACAATAGTTGCTACAAAAACCTGCTGAAGTGTAAAGTGATTAACGTATCTGAAGTGCAAGAGAGAAAGAACTAGGAAGATATAAGGGAAAAACTGAAGAGCAGACTATCTGGCACCAGTTAATAGTTGCCTCAGCTCAGTGCCGCTGTCCGGAGCTTAAACAAGCACAAACCCATACAAAAGCAGGCTTTTAAATCAGAAAGTTGAAAGGGGTGGAAAAACTCCACAAACGACCAATAAACTATAATTTCTGTATAGAGAGACAGCATACATCCCCTACACATTTACAGAAATATCATGAAGGGGCAGCCAATGCATATTTCAAGGCTGAATGATGATACTAGTAAGCTTGATCAGGACTTAAATAAGTTTGAAAATAACTTATTAAAGCATAAATATAAACCTACTGAAATAAGAATGATGAGTGATCAAGCTAAATTTTTATGAAATGATAGAGCTAAACCTTATTTTTCAGAATACAGTACATTACATTTGACTGATAATAATCTCTCTAAACAGTTTGAAGGAGATTGGAGACTGTAAAGTGGTGACGGGGAAAGTGTAGTTAGGCAGCATAGAATGGTGATCTGTAGAATGACATTGGTGATCAAGAAGAGGAGGGGGAGTGTGAGGGCAGCACCAAGGATCAAATGGTGGAAACTGAAAAAGGGTGATTGTGAGGTGGAGTTCAGGGAATAGTTAAGACAGGCACTGGGTGGCAGTGAAGTGTTACCGAATAAATCAAATAGTGTAAAAAACACCAAAAATGAATTAAAAATATAAAATAATAAAAATCCAACCACGTAAATAAGAAGAAGATTTATTATACACCACCAAAAAGACTAAGCGCTTTCGCTAAATCCATAAAGCATCATCAGAGTCATTTTGGTATCAAATCCATACTGTTTAAAGAGTAGCAGCACCCAATCACTCCTCACTAATAATTAATTACATCATTTCCTCATAATTTAAGCATATTAATACATTTACCAACATTTATATATAAAATCATATACATTGTAATAGTTATAATAGTTTTTAAAAAGTTATATAAATATCTTATATGTGTACCTTAAAAATTCACCATAAAAATCTGTTTTATTACATTTGCCCTTTGCTTTAACAATGGTTTAAGGAAAATGTTGTCATTCAACCCTGGTGTATTGTGGACATTTAAATGCATCTGCCATCTCATTTCTTTGACGTCTACTTCAGTTTCTATGACCCCTCCTCTTCCATCTATACATATGTATAAATAAATAGATTTTTATGGTGGTCTTGTGGACTTAGAGAAAGCATATGACAGGGTGCCTAGAGAGGAGTTGTGGTATTGAATGAGGAAGTCAAGAGTAGCAGAGAAGTATGTAAGAGTGGTACAGGATATGTACAAGGGTAGTGTGATAGCGGTGAGATCTGCAGTGGGAGTGACAGATGCATTTAAGATGGAGGTGGGATTACATCAAGGATCAGCTCTGAGCCCTTTCTTATTTGCACTGGTGATGGACAGGTTGACAGACCAGATCAGACAGGAGTCCCCATGGACTATGATATTTGCAGATGACATTGTGATATGTAGTGAGAGTAGGGAACAGGTTCAGGAGACCCTGGAGAGGTGGAGATATGCTCTAGAGAGGAGAGGAATGAAGGTCAGCCGGACTAAGACAGAATATATGTGTGTGAATGAAAGGGAGGATAGAGGAATGGTGAGGATGCAAGGAGTAGAGTTGGTGAAGGTGAATGAGGTTAAATACTTGGGATCAACAGTTCAGAATAATGGTGAGTGTGAAAGAGAGGTGAAGAAGAGAGTACAGGCAGGGTGGAGTGGGTGGAGAAGAGTGTCAGGAATGATCTGTGACAGACGAGTACCAGTAAGAGTGAAAGGGAAGGTCTACAAAAGGGTAGTGAGACCAGCTGTTATATGGGTTGGAGACAGTGGCATTGACAAAAAGGCAGGAGTCAGAGCTGGATGTGGCAGAGTTAAAGATGTTAAGATTTGCACTGGGTGTGATGAGGGTAGACAGGATTAGGAATGAGTATATTAGAGGGTCAGCCCAGGTTGGACAGTTTGGAGACAAAGCCAGAGAGGCGAGATTGCTTTGGTTTGGACATGTGCTGAGGAGGGATGCTGGATATATTGGGAAAATGATGCTAAGGATGAAGCTGCCAGGTAACAGGAAAAGAGCAAGGCCTAAGATAAGGTTTATGGATGTGGTTAGAGAGGACATGCAGGTGGTTGGTGTGACAGAGCAAGATGCAGAGGACAGGAAGAAATGGAAACAGGTGATCCACTGTGGCGACCCCTAACCGGGAAAAGCTGAAAGAAGAAGAAGAAGAAGAATCTCTCTAAACAAAAGTCTTTAGTATCATTAACTTTACAATATTCTAATAATACTAATATTGTTAAGAGAATTATTAGGAAGAATTGGCCTATACTTCCATCTGACGATAAATTGAGAAATATTATTGGTGACCATCCACATTTTTATTATAGAAATAAGAACAACCTGAAATGATTATTGTGCTATGAGTTTAATAACATACACAGTACATCTGCACAAGTAAGAGGCACTATTCCATGTGGTGAATGTAACTTCCGTAATGTACTGAATACTACTAATACTTTTCTACATCCGGTTATGAATAAGGTTTTCAAATTTCAGGTTAAAGCTACTTGTTTAACTAAGAATGTTATTTACTTGGCAGTCTGTAAGGCATGCTGTTCCTTCTATGTGGGAAAAACTAATCGGTCAATAAGATAATGCAGTAGAGAGCATATTACAGCTATGAAATCTGTTGCTGATAGAAGTGCACTTGCTAAGCATAAAATTTAATTTGGTGAAGGGCATGATTTTACTTTTATGATTATTGGATGTTTATTTGAGACTTCATGCTTAGGAGATTTTAATAATTTAACAGAGAGAGACATGAAATTAATTGGATTATTAGGCTACATGCATACAAATATCTTGGTTTAAATACCACAGTTCCTCTTAAACCACATTTAAAAGCATGCACCCTAAGCTGAGAACACATAAATGATACTTACAAGACTTAGTTAACTTCACTGAGAGTATTTATATTGTTTTGATAGGATACTGAATAATCAATGCATTTTGATAGGCTGAATTTTAATTGATGCTGATTAGTGTTTGTATTTAAATGTTGCATCCTGTTGTTTTAGTGCTCTGAAGAAGCACCATCTTTTGGGCATGAAAGCGCTTACCATATTAAAGTTTTTGTGTTTATTTTATGCTGTGTGCCACATGTCATCCTTGCACTACTTATAGATTTTATGTACTTTAATATTTGTTTGTGTTCTACGACATTAATTCGCAGTGGCATACCTTATTTGTTGTTTTATTAATGATTATTGCTTATTAGGTGACCATCAGCACAGTTTTAGAAAAGGTTTTAGTACCATCATAGCACTCTGTACAGGGACAAACTCCATTTACAGTAACATGAAAGACAAGGTCTTTACAGATGAATTTTTGTAGACATGATTAAAGCCTGTGAAACATTCAGTCATAATATCTACTACACACATTTAGTCAGCTCAGTTATGGAAGAAATAATGAAACATAACTTCAACACTGTCTTACTGACAATACATTTCAGGTCTGTGCATACTCAGCTTTCTGCAATCATGGTACATTCAACTCCAACATTGTCCCCATGATTTGGTTTTAGGTCCATTGCTGTTTCCACTGTTTGCTAATGATCTTGTATCTGAACTTATCATCACTTAACATAACTATGCCTGCAGATGTCATCTACTAAACTATGGACAAAATTGAAAAAAAAAATCTTTACTGATCTATATAATTGGATGCACACTAATGGACTATCTACATACAAATCCAGTTAAGATAGGACTAATGTTGTTTGCACTCCACAAAAGTTTGTAAAAGTACAGCCATCAGTATTTAAGTACCAACACAGTAATGCTTTGCCCAGCATCAAATAACAGACATACTTTGGCTTAACACTGGATCCCATTCTATCTGTAATAGGCTGTACAGAAAAAAAAAACTAAGAAAACTTTAGCCCAACTCAAATCCTATCACCTGTTACATCACCAGCTCTTCATCCATTCAAGATTAGCTCTGGCAAAAAAATTTAGTTATACAATTCTTTCGGGAAATATTTTTCCTATACTACAAACAGTACACAATACAATGTCCAGTTCATCTTGTTGAGAGACATACACACTCATCACTGTGATTTAATTTAAAAAATTAACAGGCTTATTCCCCAAGACAGAGCCACTCTACTCCACTTATGTTTAAAATTATGCAACAGTGTTAAAGTCTACTCATAAGCACTAAACTAGTTATTAGAGAACAGC